>NW_015164701.1:274138-300468 GCF_001447785.1 Gekko japonicus
GTATAAATTGGCGGTAGTAGTTGGAGAACCCCAGGAGGCGTTGAACATCCTTCCGGTTTTTGGGAGGCTGCCATTGGAGAATGGCTTCCACCTTCTTGGGGTCCATCAGCGTGCCTTCAGGGGAGATAATATGCCCCAGGAACTCAACAGACTTACGATGAAACTCGCATTTTTCTAGTTTCGCATAGAGTCCATGGGTGCGCAGGCGGTGCAACACTTGCCTTACGTGGTCAATGTGTTGAGGCACGGTGGCGGAAAAGATCAGGATGTCATCTAAATAAATTACCACGAAGCGGTCGAGGAGGTCACGGAAGATGTCATTCATAAAGCGTTGGAACACTGCAGGGGCGTTGGTCAAGCCAAAGGGCATGACCAAGTGCTCATATTGGCCATAGCGGGTACCAAAGGCGGTCTTCCATTCATCTCCTGCCTTGATTCTCACCAGGTTGTAGGCGCCACGCAGGTCTAGCTTTGTGTAGATTTGAGCTCCCCGCAAACGGTCCATGAGCTCAGGGATCAACGGGAGGGGGTACCTATCCCGTATGGTGATTTTGTTCAGGGCCCTGTAGTCATTGCAGAGCCTGAGGTCTCCTGTCTTCTTTTTCACAAAGAGGACTGGGGAAGACAGAGGAGACGTAGAGGGCCGAATAAACCCTCTGGCCAGATTTTTGTCCAAATAGTCCCTCAGCGCAGCCAGCTCCGGTTCTGCCATTGGGTAAAGGCGGCCTGAGGGTAACGGAGCGTCGGGGATGAGGTTGATGGCACAGTCGTAGGGCCGATGCGGGGGTAGCTGGTCTGCCTCCTTTTCGTCAAAGACGTCTGCATAGTCCTGATAGGTGGCAGGTAAAGCGGGAGCCGCAGCGCCCAGCAGCAAAGCAGCTGGTGATGGTTCTGGCGATGGTGCTGAAGACGGGGTGTCTACCATCGTTTCCACGGAAGGCGTGGGTGCAGGACTGGTGCCGAACTGGAGCTCCTGATGTACCCAGTCTACCTGAGGGTTGTTGTGGCGCAGCCAGGAGAGACCCAGGATGACTGGAAACCTCGGCATCCTCACCAAGTCGAAAGTTATTTGTTCCTGGTGCTGCTGTATCCACAAGGTGAGTGGCTGGGTTTCTTGGACGACGGGTCCGGAGCGGAGCAGGCGTCCATCAATGGCTTCTACAAGCGCTGGGGTTGCCTTCTCTTGAAGGGGAACGCCGTGTTCTTTGGCAAAAAGAATGTCCATGAAACAACAGGCGGCCCCTGAGTCCAACATGGCGTGGATGAAGAGCCAGCGGTTGTCTGGGAGTTGCAACCGCACTGGCACCAGGAAGGGAGTCTGTGGTGAGTATGGAGTACTGGAGGACCCCAGAATAGGCCCCAAACCGGGGGGTCCGGTCAGGCTTGGGGCTGCTCTTTTACCGGTGGAGCCGGTTGTGGTGAGCGCTTCTGCTTGGCAGGGCAGCTGGAGGCAAAATGCCCGGCTTCTCCACAATACAGACACAGCTGTTGAGTGCGCCGTCTCAGCTTCTCCTCAGAAGTAAGGCGGGGCCGAGCGGTGCCAAGTTGCATGGGCTCTGTGCCTGCAGGAGGTGGAGAGGAGCCGGGGGAGGAAGGCCGGTGGAAGGTCTGAAGGGTTCTGCTGGGGAAGGCGAGAGCCTTTTTTCTGTTTTGGCGGCGGCTCTGTAACCTCCCATCAATGCGGAGACAGAGATGGATGAGGGCTTGTAAAGTGTCAGGGCGTTCACTGCGTGCAAGTTCATCTAGAATTTCGTCAGACAGCCCTTCAGTATACTGGTCAATAAACGCTGCCTCATTCCATGTCAGGTCTTGAGCCAGCAGCTGGAACTCATTGGTGTACTGAGCGACAGAGGTTTTATGCTGAGTAAGAGCCCTTATTTTGCGGTTAGCTGTTTCAGCTTTCACAGGATTGGCATAAGCAGCGGCAAAATGAGCCTTGAAAGCCTGGAAGTCAGATAGTAAGGGAGAATTCCCCACCAGCAAGGGCGTGGCCCATTTGGCAGCTTGCCCTTTAAGGAGGCTTAAAATGAAACAAACTTTAGCCTTCTCAGAAACAAAGTCCCGAGCCCTGAGCTCAATATACAGATTACATTGGGCAAGGAATGCCTGGAACTCATCAACATTCCCACCGAAACGATCAGGAGGATTTATTGGGCAACGTGGGGGAGGTGTACCAGCATTTGCTACAGCAACAGCATTTGTAGCAGCCTGTTGTTGCAAAGCAATCACAGCTTGAGTTAAGTGCTGTACCTGTGCTAGCATTTCCTCCATGGGGTCCACACCTCCGGTTGCTCCGTCTTCCATGGTGGGGATGTGTGAGCGTTGTGGGTGCTGGCAATCTGTCACGGCAGGACCAGGGGGCGTGACACAAGCAAGCAAAAGTCCAGGAACAGTCCGAGGTCAAGCCGGGCAAATCAGGTAGCAAGGTTCAAGCAGGTTTAAATCACAGTCCAAAAGCAGGGTCAGACATACCAAAGTTTCAAGTCCATAAATCACAACAATACCAGAGGAGTCAGAGATGAACGCAGGGTCAACAAAGCCAAAGGTCAAAAGCCGAGGATCAAGCCGAGAAGAATTCCACAAGGTCTGGAGCAGAGATGCAAGGATTCAGGTCCTGACAAACAACATTTGCCAGCACAAATGACTGCTGGCAACAGACTTGCATATATACAGTGCTAGCTAATCAACTCATTAGCTAGCCAGGAGTGAGGACAGGATCCTGTCAGTAATCAGGGCTAAGAGATCTTCTGGCACGCATGCGTGCATTCTGCCTTTGCTCTCTCAGCTGTTGTCTTCTTACATTCCTGAGCCTGGTTACAGGTGGAGGCGAGTCTGATGATGAATTACTGGGCTGCAGCAGAGACTGATCCCTTGCAGGTGTTCCCTGGGAGGCTCTATCCTCCTCACCACTTAGATAGCTTTCAGCTACAGGATCCAGTCTTTGCCTTTCTGCTGCAGTACTGTCCTCAGGAGCCTGTAAGTCCACAGGCTCCTGGCTGGCAGGTGCCTCCTCAGGGGCATCAGCAAGGGCAGGCATGGCATCAGCAGGGGCAGGCATGACAGACTGACTAATTCTTTAATTCACTGACTTAAACGAAAAGTTATAAGTTTTAACACTAACTGAATACTAACTGTTAAGGACCCTCACTCTTGGGTTTTTAGTTATAGTGTGGGTTTCATTTACTGTCCTTTTATCCTGGGGTACTTTTCCCCTCCCCTTTTTCTTTTTCTTTTCTGTTAGTTTGTAGGTGTAACAAAAAATTAATAAAGCTACCCTATCTTCAGGGGATTTAAAAAAAAAAGAAAAGACAGCTGTGCCTGAGCTTGTGACTGACCCAAGGTCACATCAGCAGGTACATTGGAGGAGTGGGGAATCAAACCCAGTTCTTCCAGATTAGAGTCCACACACTTAATCACTACACCAAACTGGCTCTCTAAAAGGAATAATCCACTTTGCATCACTGCCATCTTGTGCTATCCATCTTGTATGTCACCCCTTCCCAGAGAAAGTCTTTGTTTGGTGAGGCCTGCGCCGGAGGATACTTCCCTTTCTGGAAATATAGTGAGAACAAAGTGGAAGATTGCGGGCCCATGGCCTATTGAGGAGAAAATGTGTGGGAGGAAACATAAGAACGTAAGAGAAGCCAATGTTGGATCAGGCCAATGGCCCTTTCATTCCAACATTCTGTCACACAGTAGCCAAAAATACCAGGTGCCATCAGGAGGTTCATCAGTGGGGCCAGGACACTAGAACAACAAAACATTTTAATGGAAGAAAAAATGGCCACAGCTTTATTGGGAACAAACCAAGATGCATTGGTGGAGCATGGGGAAAGATCCAGCATTGAACAACCCGACTGTTGTCTGATGAAACCCATCCCCCCAGCCTGCCTGCTGGGGGGGGGACCAAGGGGTGGCAATGTTGTGGAGACCACATGGGCACCGGCTGCTGAGAGGTTCCCTTGCTACCTAGTGGTGAAGCTGGATGATAGCCCCCAAGCTGGGCAAGCCATTAATGGCTTCAACCCCCAAGACCCCTTAAGGAAGTCTCCAAACAGAGGAGGTGGACATGTAGACCCCACCCCCAAAATGGGTCCATCCCAATGCCCAAACCCCCAAAGCTGTGACAAATCAAAGCACAAACAATAATACAAAATATTCCATGACTAGAAGAGAGAGGGTGGGTGGGAGAACCAAAGATCCACAAAACAGGAAGAGTCACACAACCCCAGTGGTTTAAAATGCCCACAAGAAGCCTTCCAAAATGCCCATGTCACCATCACTCCCAGCACAACCTCTTCCCTGCTTCTCTCCTGGCCCAGCTGCAGAATTCGGCACCTGGTACCGGAAAGTTGGGTTTGCAGGTTTATCATTGCTGGTTTTGGGAATGAGGGGCTTGTTGGTAACAGAAACCAAAAATTAATGCTCCTATGAACATAGATTTTGGTCTCTTCTTTTAGGCAGTTATGGAGATTGCTGGTCTTGGTGCAGCTTAGTGTGACTTGAAGACACATATGATTCCAAAGTACTTTCCTGATGGTTGTGCATATGTAACATAGTTTGGGCCCTAGATGGATAAACACAATACAGATAGATATCTAACATACAATAAATATAATATATACCATACAAAATTAATAAAGTATTCCATAATGGTGGATGGAATTAAAACATGGATTCTGACAGAAGCAACCATTTAAATCAGAAGAGGAGTGTAAAGCTAGAACAAGGTGTTGCATCACATATTTCTTCTTCTGCTGTGTCCTGTAACATCTCATAAAAATAAAACATGGACTATATTATTGCATTACAAGTTTCTTTGCTCACATTCCAGTTCATTGGCTGACACATGCACAATTGGAGAAATGTTACGGTGCTTGTTATGATTGTTAAAGGTATTTGGATACCTCACTGACTGACTGAATGGTGCATGTCATATGATGTGTTTTATATCACTCAGTATTACTGGGGGATGGAAGTTTTACATTAGTTTTCACTATCAAATCTTGTCCATAACTTAACAGGTGTTCTCTTTTTTAAATCCTACTTTCATGATCTTTGCAAAGTTTGATGTGTGTTCTAATTTCATATTTATGGGTTTGTATTCCATGGTAAATCTCCAGTGACAGAAGAGATTTCCACTGTTGCCAAAATGCTGCTTATGTGGGATAGGGGACCCCCCAGAAACAGTATGGGGGGAGCTAGAGGTTTGTAAAGGGTAAGAGGAATTGGTAAAAATCCCTTTCCCCTTTTTGTTAGGGGAACATTTTCCACAGGATGAAAACCTATGAATTTGTATAACATGCTGAAATACTACTACTGAAGACTTCCAGTGCTAAATGCTAATTTTATTGTGTTAACATGGTCTATTTTAAATATATGTTAAAGCTTGTATCTATTATGCTTAGATTGCTATGTGTGCATTCCATTTTGTGTTAGCAATTTTTGAACTGGTTATTTTTCATTTGGTTGTTACATTTTACTTGGATTTCTTCTTCACTTTTGGTTCTGTTTTTCCCTTTGGGGTTGGTTGAGGGATTTTTTGGGGGGTGCACTACACATATGTCTTCCCAGAGCCTAAAAGTTAAGTTAGGCTAAAAAAACAAACCATGAGATTTTTAATTTTGACATATGCCTGACAATGATAATAAAATATCTTGCAACCCAATTGTTAGCAAACTTGTCTGTTTTTCTCTCATATGTAGATATTCCAAGCTGCTGCTAGAATCTTGGCAGACCTATACTCCACTCACAGTCAGTCCTTCCCATGCTATTACATGAGCAATTTGCAGAATGTTGCTATCAGCAAAAATGGTAACTTGGAAAGTGGTTCTAAGTAAAACTCTCTCACATTCTCAAATTTCACTGTCCACTGTGTTCTTTCAGCTGCTTAGATCTGTGATTCAAGCTAGAACTAATTTGTCCCTTGTCAGTTACCTATTTTGTGGATATGGGGGAGGGGGAAGAAATTAATTACCTATGTGTTTGTAAAGGCCAAATTCACTGTGTTCTTAGGAATAATAGTACAGCTAGGACTACAACAACCATTATAGTTCAGATTGTGTCAGTGCTTATAGTGCAAATCCCTTATTTCAAGGATTTACAGCTCGGCTGTTAAAATTCCTCAGGGATGAAATTTGGCAGATGAGGGCTAAGCTAGAAGTGGACTTTTCCTCTTTTGTGTTCTATTTTTTTTCCTTTTAAAGGGGAAAGTATGCCTTTTAAAAAGATATAAATATGAGAATCAATTGTCAGTTCAGTGTTCAGTTCCTTCAAAAGTCTACCTATATCCATTTCCACTTCCTTCTTCTTTTCCTCTCATATTATCCAACAACTTCCTTCAGCTATATCCATTTAATAGTTTCTTCTCCCATGCAATAAGAAGCTGATCAAATATGACCAAGCAACAATAACGCTGAGGACAGACACTACATGCTTTCACACTGAACTAGCTTTGTTTGCCTTTAGTTACAAAATAAAAATGATGCAGAATCCAGTTGGGTTTGCACAGAAATTCCCAGTGGGGTGTTGTCACGTTCACCTGAATGTCAGGCATAGTGGAGGGCATTGTATGTACCAGATATGTGTGCACACATCTCTGTGTTGAAGACATGTACCCTTTCTTTGCAGTGTTCTCCAATAGAAAAACAATGGGGGGGGGGGGAACCCCTGAAAGAATAACAGAAAGAAGCAACTCATTTTGTGAAGGGTTGGCGTGATCTGGTCCATAGAAAGAAGCAACTCATTTTGTGATAAAAGAACATGTTCATAATATATACTTTCTCATTTCTGTTTGGCCCCTTTGACCCAAAATATCAGGATAGGCTTGCTTGTGTTTACTAGCGGTCTTTAAAAATTACTTTAAAAACGTGACATGCATTTTTTCCTGGAGGGCTGCAGGATCTAATTATGCCAGTGCAACATTTGTTGTAGCTCTTGTGAAACAATTATTTAACATTATGTCAATTCTTACAGTATAGCTGCCAGGTCTGGAAGAGAGAAACAAAAGGACAAATGACAAGAATCAAGAAGCTCAGTCTGTCTCTGTGATTGAGATGATTCATTAATATGGCCTTAGTCAGCATTTATTATATGCTCATCCTCAGTGACTAAACCAATTGCTAATGACAAAGATATAATGGCAGTTCTATATACCATTTTTTTCTTCCCAGAGAGTACTTAAGTGTCTATTTATATATTTAGCTGTTTTACTACTAATATCTTAGTGGATCTTTAACAAGTGCCACATCTTGTGCTGGGTAATAAGAATAGGGAAGAGACAGGCTCATACAGATAAAAATAATGGTAATTGTAGGCAGTTTGAAAGTTTTTCTAAAGGTTATGAAGTCTCCTTTCCTCATGAGCTGCTGCTGGAATGTAACTGAAAATTATTTAAATAGGATTTTTAATGAATATTGGATACAAAAAGTAATGATGATGACTGTCCTAAACTTCTTTCACTGCCACTGCTGGGGTCAGGTTCCCCCCCCCTTTAACTATAGGAAAAGGTAAAAGATAAAGGTTTCCCTTGCTTGAAAGCTAGTTGAATCCAACTCTAGGGGGTGGTGCTCATCTCCATTTCCAAGCCAAAGAACCAGCGCTGTCTGAAGATGTTTCCGTGATCATGTGGCCAGCATAACTAAACACCAAGGTGCATGGAACACTGTTACTTTCCAAATGAAGCAATTTTTTGCTTTTGAACTGCTAGGTTGGCAGAAGCTGGCTGAGGCTCCTCCCCCTCTTCTTTCCTTCCACTGGCTGAGGCTCCTTCCTGAAGGGAGGGAGGGAATGAGGGACAGCTTGCTTTGCTGGGCTGCCTCAATCACGTGGGAGAAATAGCAAGCACTTTTAAGACCAACAGATTTTTGTACAAGGCATGAGCTTTTGTGTGCCCTGCTGCAGTGTGTATGTGTTCTGTTGGGCTCCTTATGCCAGGGCTCTCCTGGGTGCAACTGGGTTCCCTCCCCCCTTTCACTGAATTCATGCCCTCATGACGCAGTCTTTCTAAGTAAGAAAGCAATGTGAACTATTTTAGAGGAGGAATAACAACAAGGCAGTGAGGTGGATTAGGCTGAAAGTGTGTCTCCAAGTTCACCTAGAACATTGCCTTTGTAGTAGTTATTTCTCTGGGGAAGACTATAGTTTTGTAAACAAGCACATATTCCTCAGTCGGAGTTAGGATGCCTTCTCATGTACTTGATCAGCACATGAAGCAACTTATGAACAAAAGGTTGCAATGCCCAGCCATTTCATGTTTTCCCCTAGGGTTCCCCTAGGCAGGAACACTGAGCATGAGATTTCTGTAATGGATGTAAATAAATCCAAAGTAGCTCTGCAGCTTACAGATACACACCTGAACATCATACTCAAGATTACTACAACACAGACATTTTGATGCAATATTCAGAGTGGAGGAGTCAGTTACCAGAGACTGTTAAATAGACAAAATATTGCAAGAGTGCTAGTGTTTTAAGCATGTTTTATTTTAAAGTTTTAAAAATCTTTAATTGTGTTTTTCTGTGTCCTTTATAAAGTTTATATCTCCACTATCTGGCATTACATCATATGACACACATAGTCTGGCCCAACAAGGTCTCATTTATGTCAGATCTGGCCCTCATAACAAATGAGTTCAACACCCCTGACCTAAAGGATTAAGTGTATGGGGGGGGAAAACATTCCTCTCTCTTTGGGCAATAGCTCTTATTCAGTCTTTAAAGTGGAACTAGTAGCAAATGTTTGGTTAGTGGCAGTTCCTAGGGGAAAAAATATTGGATTTGGTTCAGACTAAATTTTCAGTCAGTTGAATGAAATCTTCCTGCATCCTTACTCTGTCTGCAGCTCGTTGATCTCCATGAAACGCTACTGCTGGAGAACAGGAGACCCTAAGGAATGACATGAGAGGGGTCTGCAGCAGGAAGAGGGAATCAGTGGACATAGTCAGTTTAGTCTGGATCAAGCCCATTGGTTCTCTACCCAATAGTTCTTGTTCATAGTCTGATCAGTCTTTTCAGTGGCTTATTCCTCTCAGTAGTCATATAAGGGACAATTAATTGGCTTTCATACATTATTACATGGTGATGGAGCTGCTGTGATGTTGCTTGAAAGACCAAAATAACATGAGCTTGGCCAGTTCCATGGACCTTCCCACACCCCTGTGAATCTGATTTTTCCAACATCACAATGAAAGCATAGAACAAAGGTATAGAAAAACTGTTTTTACATTACTATGGTAACAGTGTGACTTCTATTCTCTTTTCAGCTAACCGCATTGTCAAGAAGACCACAGTTTGTAGCCCTAACGCCAATTCACTTTTAACTTCCTTACTGTGCAATCCTTGGTAGAATCAATCCATTGAAATCAACTGCACTGTTAATGATCTAGGTGTTCACTTAAGAAAAATACTATAAAAGAGATTCCCAAAACTGGTAATCTTAAATGTTGGAGAGCTAGGAGGGAAGATACATGGGGGCACCAGTGTCATATGGTTTGTGTCATCACTTTCAGGAAAACCTGGAAACAATTCCCCATTACATAGGAATCTCCAGAAATGCTGTGGTAAAACCACATGCTACATGCAACACTGGCTTTTTAAAAATGTTTCTCCGAGTGGGAGACCTGGCAACTCTATGCAGAGCTTTTCAAATGAGCATCTCTCAATTATTTATTAAATACATTTGAACAGTATTTATTTACTTGCCATGTTTCTTTGTCTGGAAGCTGCCCTCCCTTAACAGCAAACCCCTCTGCCATTTCAAACCATGATGGAAGTAATTAAATTTAATAGAAGAAGTCCTTATTTTTGAAGTCACCCTCATCTTAAGCCATAGGGGGAAGTAATTAAATTTACTGGAAGACATAAATTCTAAACAGGGGTATACTGCTCGCCTGTTGATTATTGCAGTCATGAAAACTCACTGAGGAACATTGTCATTGCTCTTCGCATTCCTTTTGGATGAAATAGATTACCGAAAGAAAGTGGTAGTGTTTTCCTAATCTTTATGAAATAGTCCTAAAGTTTTCTCCAATGTTCATGCTGATTTGCTTAGTGGCTCATTTCAAACTGGGATGAGGGGAGAAGCCAGTTTGAACTTTTATGCTGTGAATAGTCCATGAGCAGCTCACACAAAGTCCTGGATTACTAGAGAGCTTTGTGACATAGAAAACTATGCTTCCAAGTACACATTTAGGTAAGCTTGAATAAGAAGTAGGTAGGTTAATATTCTCATCCCATTTAGTTAAACTCAGAAGTCTCTATTTTGATTTTGTTTCTCTGTTACACAGACTGAATATGTGAGTGTACATTTTCAGCCATTTTGTTTATTCACTTTAAATGTTTTCCCCAAAATGTACACATTTTCCTATGTTATGTGCGCATCAATAAATCAGCCTTATGTGTACATTATACATATTGATGATTTACATAGTTTATGGAAATTGCATACATGTATATACTGCATTAGGGGCCATGGTGGCTCAGAGGTTAAGACACTGAGTTGCAGACCGGAAGGTTGGTAGCTCAGCGGTTCGAGACCATAGCGCCAGTGACAGAGTGTGCTCCTGTCTCTGGCCCCAGCTTCTGCCAACCTAGCAGTTCGAAAGCAAGAAATTGCAAGTAGATAAATAGGTACTGCTTTGGTGGGAAGGTAACATCATTCTGTGCGCCTCGGCGTTTAGTCATGCCGGCCACATGATCACAGAGAAGTCTTCGGACAGCACTGGCTCTTTAGCTTGGAAACGGAGATGAGCACCGCCCCCTAGTCGGATTCGACTGGCTTTTGAGCAAGGGAAACCTTTACCTTTATACATTGCATTAAAAAACTACAACCCATATTCTCAATACCAGCCAAGGCTGATTAACACATTACATTTTCAGGTGCATCCCTCAATGTTTCTGAGGGACAAACTTCCCTTTGCTTGTTTCACTGCACATCCCTTATGACCACTTGATAAAATAATTGAGGTATTTTCAAGCAATAACAAAGAAAGTTCACAAAAAGTGAGTGAAAATAATATTCATTCCCTACCCCTGTCAATCCCTAAATCTCCCTCCACTTTGTTTCATTGACAGTTTAGTTTGGGAAGGGATAGTATAAATGGCAGCAAGGGTTCCCATTCAATTTTCCTCCCATTCCTCAGAGAGCCAGAGAGACAATACCTTACTGCTGATGTTTTCTCATTGCCCCTCTACAATTGTATCATACAGATACAATTAAATAGGTACCTTATTGTATCGTATCTTCATATCACACAGGCAGCCTGATTGGGCAGCCAGAATTGTTGAGTGTACACTTGGAGGCAAATGATTCCTGAAATTACTTACCTGACTGCACTTTGTGTGAGGAACTCTGTTCTCTCAGCTGGTTTAGATTAACAGAGAATTACAGCTCACTTCAATGCAATTACATCTAATGAGGTGCACATGGAAACTACTGGGGCCACCTTGTAACCACATTATATGGGCTGTGCTAGTTGATATTTTAATCAATTGGTTTGACCTTTGCTAGATTCTTCAAGGAGGAGTTCAAAGCCAAGCTAGCTAGTTACCTGATCAGACTGAGAGGAAAGACATTAGCCACTGGATTAACCACCAATAGACACTTGCAAGGAGTGCCTGCCTATGTTAAGCACAGGAATGCTGGCAAGAACAGGCCTGTAACGCATGCCCTAAAACTTCTTCCCCCCTCCTTCTGCCAGGGTTGTCTGGCAACCAAAGGGATCTTCATGGGCGGGGACATGTGGGGGCACTGTCTGCAATCATGATTGCATTAAGTGACATCACAACCAGTGTTCCCTCTAAGCTGAGCTAGTGTGAGCTAGCTCACAGTTTTTTAGCCTCCAGCTCACACATTTTTGTCTGAGCTCAGGAAGGGATGGCTCCAGAGCAAACTGATTTTTGCAGCAGCCAAATGTCTCACTCACAATTTTAATGCCAGTAGCTCGCAAAGTAGATTTTTTGCTCACAAGTTCCACAGCTTAGAGGGAGCATTGATCACAACATCAACTTTTTATCTTCTCTCCTGCTGCTGCTCCAAGTGGCAGCGAGCAATTAGGGCTGCCAACAGAAGGCCTCCTGCCATGGTGGGGTGCCTATGAGCCCTAATCCCCCACCTCTATTTTTTGAGAGGGGGAACATCTAGCCTGAATAAGAGTTCTAGTGAACTCAAAAGCTTGCACAATGTTTTATGTCTTTTTAGTTTGTTCCAATAGGAGGTATTATGACAACTGTACTTCTATGGAATGCCTTTGTAAATGGAAATCCTTATAAAGGCTCTGAAGTGATTGGCTGTTTTATAAACCAATTAAAACAATGTATTTCCCCCCACAAGATAATATTACTTGTATTCTAACATGTTTGCTACAGAAATCATTTTAAAATCATCTGAGGCAACTCAGGGAGCAGGGGTGACATTTAACTAAAAACAGAACTTGGTGGTGTCAGATTGCCTTGTGGTAAATGAATTTTAACATCAATTTAACTGAAATTTCTGAAACTATGCAGGCTTCCTAAATGGCCTGTCCAACTGAAGCTGAATTTTATTTTGCTGCAAAGTAGAGAAGAAAGAGAAAGAAACAGGGCACTTTCCCCCCTTTTTTTCTTTTTTGGAAAAAGAGGTGTCAGAACTTACAAGAGGGAAATGAACTTTTCAATCTGTATATTGAAAAATCACAAACTTTTAAACATTTTTAAAAGAATTTTGTCAAAGAGGTTCCGGAACTCCTTTCATTTCCCCAGAAAAAAAGCCCTGGAAGAAATATTGCTCACCACAGTTTCATGCAGATATTCATGGTTTCTGATTGTGTGGGAGGCCAAGCAAAAACATACATGTACAGTATATCACTGCATTCAGTGGTTTGTATCTAAGGGCCACAAAGGTGCAGTGACAACCCCCATTCCCCAAAGAACTCTGATGGTGGGGGGTCATATGAGCCTCATGGACAAAATCCTAGGGGGAATGAGGAGTAGAAAATTGGCAAAATCAGAGCTCTACTGGAGACAATGTCGTGAGGTAAAATATAAGAGTTGCCTGTGGTATTATATCTTATGCACACATAGTTGCCATTACTTGCTCTTGTAATAGAGTGAGTAACATATATGTGTAATCCAGCACCTAGAATAACCAACCAGGAGTGTGAGTTGCTGCCCTCTGGATTTAACCTTAATGTCTGACTGATGGTTCTCATTTTCAAATATTTCTTTACCTGAGTTCTGGTTTGCTTTTCTGAATTTGGTATTTGCCCTTGGCTGATGGCCAGCATTGGTATGTGTATAATGTACATATGAAAATCATCACTTTAGTCTATATTTAATTCTGTTTGCAACCTGTGTGGCATTCACAACTAACAATATGAACTTTGACCCAGGGTGTGCAGTTCCTAGCAGAAAATGTCTAAGTGGCTTGCCTCAGGGTGTTCTAACAGTTATTCTCACACAGATATTTTATACATAGGACTGCAAACACCTGACCTTGGAATTAGTTCCTGCTGTAGCTAGGATAATGCAACTTTTCTTATCACTCTAGTACTATGAGAGAAACAAAAGCTTTCCTTGTCACAATTCTACTAAAATTCTCAATCAAAAGGATCAAAAACTGGTAAGCCTATTCAGACCTTTCAAGAGCAGCATCTAAATCAGGATCTGTTCAAAGATATTTTTTCTCTGTTAAAATATCTTGTCCTGTAAAACAGGAAGCTGAACTAGATAGACTATTGGCCTAATGCAACAGTGGCGCTCTTATGTTCTTATTTTTTATATCCAATTATCTATAAAAGCAGTAAACATATGTCACTGATGAACAATAAGATACAATAACCTACTCATGGGCTTTTAACATGACCAGGTCCTAAGACATCCTGTCTTTAATAATTGTGTAGCGGGGGGATGAAGCGGATTGTTTGGATCCATTCCAATCTGGATTCAGGCCTGGTTATGGGACTGCTATGGCCATGGTTGCCCTGGTGGATAGCTTACACCATGGGATGGACAGGGGGAATGAGACCCTGTTCATTTTTTTTGATCTCTCCGTGGCTTTTAGTACCATCAATCATGGTATCCTTCTGGGTCGCCTTCTGTGATTGAGACTGGGAGGCACTATTCTGTGGTGGTCTCAGTCCTACCTTGAAGGTAGGCTTCAGAGCAGGGTGCCAGAAGACTGTTTGCCAGAGGCCAAGAAATCTTCCAAGGTTCTGTCCTGTCCCATGTTTCTCAACATCTACATAAGAATGTCAACTGAAGTGGGTCATAGGGACCATATCCCTCCAGTTTTGCTCCATCCATACTGGTTCCCAATTTACTTCCAGACTCAATTCAAGAGGCTGGTATAGACCCTTTACAGCCCAATACTGCTTGGGGCCAGAATGCCTGAAGGGACTAGCTTCTCCCATATAAACTTACCCTTCGGCTGTGGTCATCTTCAGAGGCCCTGCTTCAGGTTGTCAGGAATACAATTGGTCTTGGTGCTGTCCTTCCTCCCAGGGATGGCCTGTAACAAGTAGTTCTACAAGTTAACACTGCACCAAAATGGAACTGGACAGCTCCTAAGGGGAACAGACTCTCAGAAATCAAACTAAGAAGTTGCCTCTGTCAAGGAGAGGAGAATCCGACCCCTCCTGGAGAGGAGCAGAACTGTGCACTTTTGAGAGAGGTCCCTGGAAAGCTCTCCTCTTCCCAGAGATTCACAGAAACAAGATCTCAATTAAAGCACAGGTTATTCAGCAACACACAAATAACAAGCAATTAGCAAAACCCACTGAGCCTCCCAGAGACAAGAGGACAAAATAACAGTCTCCCACAAACACACATAGAGACAAGGTACACCTGACAGCATGCTATGAAGCTGAGAATCAGATGGGCTGGCTAACAGAATCTCCTCAGGATGCCATAGCATGTCACCATGGACATGTGTAATTACATGTTCTGTAGACATTGCCAGTGTCCCTGATGGATGAGACATACCCTCCTTCAGGCCTTATCTGGACCTTTGAAACTGTATGGGGTGGGCCTGCAGTGCTTGTTCACTTGTAACAAACAACTGACCTTTGAACGGTGATAAACTGGAGCCTCCCAGCTATCTCTAGCTGATGCAGGAAGATACACTTGTTTCTGAGAGAGACAGGCAAGCTTTGTGCTTCTTAGAAAGACAGAGAAGCATAGAAGGTTCTAAAATGACTACACTTTGGTCAATAGAAGAGCCCAGCTAAAGCAGGAGAATGGCTCAGAAAATACAGGGTTGTTTTTCATTTTTGTCAAGGTGCCCCCACTGTCTGAGGTTGGCTGGCTGGAAAACCTAAAGGACTTTTCTGTTATGGCACCAAAACTTTGGAATTGGAAGTCCATCCTCAGGGAGATTCATTTGTCTGCCATTATCACTGGCTTCTACCAGTAGGTGAAGTCGGGGTGTGTGTGTTAGCATACCCCCAATACCTAAGAGTGATCCCCTGTGAGGAAATCGGCGAGAAGGCTTGGCGTGATTATTATTGTTATTGACCCTGGTTTTGGTGTTGTGTGTTTGTATGTTTTAATGTAATTGTTTTATATACTAGGAATAAGGTCCGTTGTGGAAATAAATACAATGAGTTCTAGAAAGAGGCTCTGGGCAGGTACCCTGGCCTTGGGCACTCAGCCTCAATTTGCTGTGGTGACCTCAGCAGCGTCTAATGACACAGAGTCCACCGTTTTCTCCAGGGAAACTGATCTCTGCCATCTGAAGAGCAGTTGTAATTTTGAATGATCTCCAGTTCTCACCTGGAGATTGGTAGCAGTAGTCCCCCAGGAGGAAATGGCTGATTTGGAGAATGGAGCTTATGGCATTGTATCTGTTTGAGGTCCCACTCCTCCTCAAACCCCACCCTCTCCAGGCTCCACCCCTCAAATCTCCAGGAATTTCCCAAATTGGAGCTGGCAACCCTATCTGAGTGATCTGCAGCCCTTTCCTGGAGTTTGGCAAGAATGGCTCCCCAAAATTCCAGGAACAATGGTCACCCCTCAAAACTCCAGGAATTTCCCAACCTGGAGTTGGCAACCCTCTCTCCTTCTCAGCCAATCATAAACATACTGTTATCTGCCCCTGATCTCTACCATCTGGAGAGCAGTTTTAATTCAGAGTGATCTCCAACCCTCACCTGGAGACTGGCAGCAATGGTTCCCCAGGAGGAAAAGTACAGTCTTCCTCCGCAGTGAAAACCAAAGCAGCTTACATAATTCTCCTCTCCCACTTTGATCTGCACATCAGCTCTGTGAGGTAGGTTAGGCTGAAAGTCTGTGACTGGTCCAAAATCACCCATTCAACTTTCATAGCAAGAACCTGGGTCTGGCAGACCCTGCTCTGAAGTGCTAACTGCTAAGCCTAGAGTAGCCATCCTCCAGGTGGAGCCTGAAGATTGCCAGGTATCACAACTGAACTCCAGTCAACAGATCTCTCCCCCCCTGGAGAAAATAACTGCTTTGGAGGGTGGGATCTATAATAACTGCTTTGGAGGGTGGGCTCTATGACCTTCTATTCAGCTGAGGCCTCTTCCCTCTCCAAACTCTGGCTTCCGTAGACTCCACCACAGAATATCCAGGAATTTCCCAACCTGGAGCTTGCAACCCTAGTCAGGACTGACCCCAATGAGTTCCCCACAAAGGCCTGGAAAGGGCTTCCTTCCTTTGCCTTTGTAGTGACAGAACCAAGCTTGGTTGCCTAGCAACAGCCACTGAGGAAAAAGTTAGTCCCACAGGAGCCAAGAAGGAGAAGTGTCTTCCTCAGGAGAGACAGCTGTTTTGGCAGGGTTTTTTTCTGTGAGGGAAGAGTGTCCAAGCTGGCAGGGGGTGGGGGAGAGGAGTGGATCCAGCACCCAGCCAATGGCACGCAAGTACTCTTGAGTGGGGCCAATGGCTGATGGGGCACACTGCACAGCCAATGGGAGAGCTGGAAATGGCCAATACATAAGGGAATTATATATAAAGGATATACTTTATTTTAAAACCTGTTTTAATGTTGAAATGTTTTAATATTTTGATATTCATTTCCCTGGGAACCCTATTTGGACAGAAAGGTAGCATAGAAATGCTTTAAATAAATAAATAAAATTTCAATAGTTGAGGATTTTCACCTCTTCACTATGTACTGAAAGTGCCAGTAGTATCTTGTCTGCATATTAAAGGTAGTAGCAGAGTCTGTTCTGTCATAGCATTCAGTTTGTTTACCGGTTGCTTTTACACATCCAAAACTCAATCTTACAGTTTTCCCTACAGGGGGCTTCATGGCCAGTTCTTGGATGTGTGAAGTTGTATTCAGATTAACACCTAGAATAGTGAGGCTAGCACAGCTCTTGGGCAGGCAGTTTTCCCCACATGATTACTATTTGAAGGCTCAAATGCATTACAGAGAAGAGGCTGACCCAACACAGATTTTGAAAATTTTAACAAAAATTGGTGAAATCTAATCTTGCCATTTGTCTGCCGCATGGCAGAGCATTCACCTGTGTTGATTACCAGGCCAAAGACTCTCCCTATGGTAGCTTCAGCACTATAGTTATTTCTCTGTATATACTACCCAAATGTATTAAATCTGATAGGATCATCACACAGGGCTCAGTGTTTGTTCTGGGAGCACCTAATCCTATATCATGGTGAAAGCGTAATTTGGACCTAATCAGTAACAGACCGGAGCCCCGTGTGAATTGCTCAGCACCCTCCAAAAGGAAGAGCATAATACTTGAAAATCAATTAACAAAGCACTCAGAATAGGTTTTCCCATACCACACCTTTTAAAAGGAGATGACTCAAATGTATATTTCAACAGGAATTATGTATGAATTCCTGCCCATGAATCATATTAAGGAACAATGCTTTCCTTCAGCTGAGAATAATATGAACTTCCTTTTGTTTACGGTGCCCCTTTTTAAAAAAAGATTCATATCTTAAGGACAAT
This sequence comes from Gekko japonicus, assembly GCF_001447785.1. NCBI lineage: Eukaryota > Metazoa > Chordata > Lepidosauria > Squamata > Gekkonidae > Gekko > Gekko japonicus. Next base: position 292,055 of record NW_015164701.1, read on the forward strand.
AGACAACTTAACTATATTGGCTTATGATCAAACTTATAAGAGGACAGCAATGTTTCCAAGGTTGTTTTTTTACTTTGCATAGAGTCCTAAACTAAACAGAATTTTACATTCACTGTATTTATTCCATTGCATTTTATAAGAACCAAATATTGACCTCATTTTGTGTATTGGTTTGTGTTTTTAAATCCAATTAGAAATAGAATTAAACTGGGTCTTCCTGCATGCATACGCTATGTGATATTTAGAGGGAGAAAAATTTAGCCATCAAGATGTGAATCAAACTGAATGTTATACTTTAATTTTGAGAGCAACCTCCCAGCTACTCCTGCAGGAGAATCACCATTCATTTCAATTGGGGCTTGTGAAAGAACATTGTGAAGGCCTTGTCATAATGAACAGAATGATGCTCAGTGGAATTTGAACTGTACTATTTTACTTAAGTATGCTGGCTTGTTTGTATATTACATTTGTTCTATGACTTGGAGAAGAATTACTGCTCATTGTTAACGAGTGTTCCAGTTTGGTTATTACATTGAACTATATCTGAAACATGGAGGTATGTGAGCACATTAAATATATATGACATTTATATGAATAATGAGAATAGCCAGACTTTGGTTAAAATATTTTTATGAGAACTGTAAACTTGCAGACTTCAGGATATAAGTGAGCATTTCTGATGTCTTGAAAAGAACCTATGACAACCATAGGACAGGAGATTCAGTTCTTTGTATTCTTGACCTCAGGAGTGGGCTGGGAGGTGACAACAGCCCTGGAACAAGCCAAGCTGAGTGGCTCTTGCTGCCTTACAAGCCAATACTGCAAACCACAGAGCTCAGTGGGGTCAACAATGGGCATTGGCTCACCATTGCCTCCTCCCAGGTGTGGTCTTAGTGATTCTGGGGCCATTGGCAAAAGTCCAGGATCAGTCCCCAGAATTACTGTCATCCCGCAAGGGCCAAACAAGGGGTAGCTCTCACATTGTGCAAGGTTGTTGTCGCTGGAAGCCAGCTAACCCAACCCCAGACAGGGTAGATGCAACTGTCTACAGGAGCCTGCTTTTCTGTTTCTCCCCCCTCCTTTGGGGGTGAGATCATGGGCAGTTGGGGGTCCCCTAAGCATGGAGCCTGGGGCAGCTGCCCCAGTTGCTCATTGGTGAACCACTCCTGCCTCCTCCAGCAAACTGGCAGCAGTATATAACAAGGCAACTGATGAGCTGACACTCATTAGCATTATCTTGGAATGGTCCAAGTGAAGTTGCCTTGGAGACCCTGGAAGAGTTGCTTGGCTCGGCTCTAGTTGCTTCTTGCTGCCAGTGGCCCTGCACTGCAGCAGCCCACCTGGACATTTCCCTGTAAATTAAATGTGCAGTCTGTACCTCATTTGCATTTTCTGCAGCCAAGAAGCAAAAAATTCTGCAACTGGAATAGCTTGTGAACATTGATATGTATTGACTTTCTTTTCTCAGGTTATTTGAGAAGAACAGACTGCGATTCTGAAAGCATTGTGTAAGGATATGAGGAGGATGGATTGCAATATGTATGCAGGAAGAGAAAGCTGGAGGTGTCTGAGGAGAGACAGAATGTAGAAGACCTGTCATTCTCTTAACCACCCATAGACTTTTGCTGATCTTAGCAGTCACTGCCAATAGAAGTTCAAGTAATAGCTATAAGAAGTCCAAATGTTATATATTTGTTCCTGCTTTGAACTGAACACTGAAATTCTAATCCAGATATTTTTCTCAACCACTACAGCTGCTTAAATACTAATGCCCTATGAACTGATTAAAGCTATGTAGATTTCTAGAGTCCTTGTCTATTTTTTAAAATCTCTTTGAAGCATCTACTACAAGCCACTGCCAGAGACATGGGGTTAGATGGACTTCATGGACTTTTGGATTGTTATGGGATTTTCTATGTTTCTTAAAAAGTTGTCTGTTCCTATTGTTCAGGATTAAATGCTTCAATCTCACAAACTGCATATTTTATAGAACATACAAACATATGGAATCTAATGTTTTGTATTTCACAGTCTGAATACAGATTGTACTGGATTTTGTATGAATTAGACTAGATTACTATATTCAAATAAAAAGGCTGATTGGAATTTGAAGTAATTATTGCCATTTCCTTCATTTTTTACGAGGGAATTAAGTCAAGTACCATCTGTTTCCTGGTACACAATAGTCATGAAGGCATTGGGAAGACAAGCTTTTAATAACTTCCTTTAAAATGGTTTTTAAAAACATCTATCACATCAATGCTACAGTTTGTTTTATGTAGAAATAATATGCAATCTGTCAAAAAGCTAACAAAAATAGTCACAAAATTTCCATGCATACAGCTTAACAAGTTGAGTTGCAAAGACATTACAGTTACTAGTTAGAACCTAACTAGCCATTATAAGGGTTGTGTGACAACTGTTGACTCAACTCATCCCACTTTTCCCTAGTAACATCTGATAAAAACAGTATGCGGTAGATGTCATCATGACCAGAGTTCCACAGCCCTAGTGTGATTCATTTTTGGCTGCTAAGGATGATGGTGCCCTGGTCACTAAGTTCTCTTTTATTAGATACTAGGAGTAAGGCCTGTTATGGGAAGAAATACAATGATCTCTAGAAGGAAGCTCCAGGTAAGTGTCTCGGCTGTGGCTGGTGGGGCGGCAGAGGGAGGGGGAAAATAGAGGGAGGTAAGCTGTGTTTATTTCCTTCTGCTTAGCTATAAGGCAGAGCTGTCTCAATTCATTTTGCTGCCCCAAGTGGGTAGTATGGGAGGACAGCCTCATGGTAACAGGTATGGTGCCATCCACCTCTGACTTTTGTTTATTTGGGGTTATGCAGTGGCAGCTAAGTTACAAAAGCACCTCCTCCTATGACATATCTTCTGGGTTCGAAGGGTCTGGAAAGTGGTTCCATAGCCAGTTACAGGGTTGCCAATTCTGGGTTGGGAAATACCTGTAGATTTGAGGAGTAGAGCCTGGGGAGGGCAGGGTTTGGGGTGTGGAGGAACTTCAGCGGGGTATAATGCCATAGAGTCCACTGCCCAAAGCAGCCATTGTAATAGCTGGGAAATTTTTTGTAGGGGAAATGATGTGCTGTGACTGGGGAACATGGTGATTTCTGGGAGTTCTCCAGGCCCCACAGGGAGATTGGCAACTCCAGTGACTATCTAAGGGAAGATTGGTGTATATATCTCGGCAACTTCAGTGACTGTTTAAGGGAAGATTGGGATATGTATTTTACCTCAGGACACATTGAATGACTCCCAACAGCAGCAGCAAACTGTTTAGAATGTTAAAGGCAAAGGCCAATCAGGCCGCATATGCAAATGTCCTCTGTGTTCTAACTGGCTATTGGGGAGAGAGGAACAGCAAACTGTTTAGAATATTGAAGCGAGACTCAGGCAATGCAGCCAGTGGATAGGGACAGCTTCTGAGTGACAGATTAGGAATGTTCAGGAGAGTCCACGACCAAAACAGAATTATATATAAGGAGAGATAATTAGAGAACATGTGTCTGCACTACCACCTATGCAAATAATACCAAGTTAGGACTTTAGTTTGTCAAAAGGTTGAGCCAGCTATTTTGGTAAAAATCAGATTTGAGTATCCTGCAACATGCTACCAACAGTTTGCTAGAAAATAAATACTTGATATTGGCCCCGGTCACATGGAGCATTAGCCACGCTAGAGAGATGGAAGACAGGCAGATTTTCCAGGAGCTATCTCACCGCCACATCTGGGAAGCGTAGAGCTCCCGTGGCTCAACCGAGACTTCCCGCCGAAGATGCGCGGCAAAAAACTAGTATTTTGGAGGTACTAGTTTCCAGAAACCGCGGGGCAAGGGCGGGCTTCTGATTGCGTTTCCGGTGAAATCCGGCGCCCGCCCATGCCCCATTGCGAAAAGGTTTTTTTTCTCGAAGTCTCCAGGGATGTGCACAAGCACCCAACGGGGCATGCACATACTTCAGGTTAAAAAAAAAACCCGTTTGCCGTGCCGCACTGCTTCTTTGGCACGTCATGTGATCGGCACCTCCCCCCTAACCATGGGACCTCAACGGGACCGCAAGGGGACGCCTGATCGTGCAGTCGTGCATTATTTCGCTGTGGGGCAAACAGCCACGCCTCCTCCCCGCGATATCCGGCCCGTGTGACTGGGGCCATTGTAAAATTTCATGTCATGTTGTGTCTACAGGCTGTCATATCCAGTTAGTCACATGAAACAACAATTAGTTCTGTATTCACATCTGCATCAAAAACTGCATTCAGTCACATCAGTAAAGACTTGAGCATCATGATAAGCATGCAAATATACATCCAAGTGTGATTCTACATACACTTTAGGGTGCTTTCAAACACATTAAATGACACACTTTGAATCCACTTTCAATCAACTTTGCAACTGTATTTTGCTGCGTGAAATGGCAAAATCACTTGCAAACAGTCACTGAAGTGGATTGAAACTGCATTATTTAGGATGTGTGAAAGTGCTGAACTGTACATAGCTGCTGAGAGTTGCCAGAAAAAAAAACTTTCTCTGGGTCCTCTACCCAAATATGCTGTGAAAGTAAACCATATACACTGTCCAGATTCATGCACCTCCAAGGCTCCAGAATTTTGTTCTGTTAGTCTCCCTCTCTTGGCAGCTCCATCACTATACCTGTGGATTCCTCTATTACTCTTGTTCACAGTCTTTTGACACCTTTCCTACCTGTTCCTTCCTTCTCTGAATGAATAAAGAAACACTTTTAATGTCCCCCTCCCACTCATTTGCATTACACAGAATGCATCAACTTGATTGCCCCATGGATCTAAACAACACTTCACTCAGGATTCTGACCTAAAATGGCATGAATAAAAAAAATGAATGGTGATGAACATAAGCTGTCACAATTACACTTGTTGTGATATGATTCTCATTATTTTGTTTATATGTTTTGTCTTTGGAACTAGTCATAGCAAACTAATACATCAGGAACATTTGCCAGATATTTCGTTTGAAACCCAATTAAAACAAGAAAGCACAATAGCACATTACAATATAAATTTGACATGTAGTTTTCCTTCAGGAGATATTCAGTTTTTAGTTTTCAGCAAATCCCCTAGAAGCTTTAGGGTTCTTAGGATGCCAAGAGTCAATTTTGAACAATTTTGCAAGTTTCTACAGGGAATCTTAATTCAAACTCAACAAAACACTGAAAGAGGTAGTGCTCTGGGCTACTTAGTTTCTTCAAAGGCACATCAACAGGAGATCCCAGATGGATGGAAGCAAGATGTAAATAAAATGTGTCATCTTGCAAATGAGCTGTAAATAAGGCAAATAAGTTAACATTTCTACACATTGTTTTGCTAAATGAAGAGGATTCCTACATTCTTTCACTGTTGGTTAAGGAAGTCACAGAATCGATCAGATGGGAACATAAATGATGCCGAGTACCCACTGGAGCATACAGCATACTTAGCTGTAATTTTAGGGCTACGTTTTGCCATGTTGGGAGGGGGAGGGAAGCAAAATGCCAGTTGACGTTGGCTCTTGCTGCTCTTTGAATCCATTTAAGCATGATTGTTTGATTGAACAATGATTCAGTCTGAACACAATGATTCAGTCTGACACATCTGTCTGGCATCCCGGAGTCGTTGGCGTCTCATTGTGTGGCAGGAATGGCGCAAAAAAACCACCAGGTAAACATCAGTAGCATAAGGAACTGCGGGGCGGGCGGAAGTCTGATCGCGTAAATGCGTGTCAGTTCGCCCAGGGGCAAACAGCCTCGCTTCCCGCCCACAGTTCCTCGATGGTATGATCAGAGCCAGAAAGATGTATGTGGGCACAGCAAATAATATGGGGTATATAAATAGGCATCATATGAGAACAAGCAAATAAAACATGAGTCCAGGGTACAGTTCTAAATAGGGTTGCTAGCTCTGGGTTGGGTTGGAGACTTTGGGGGTGGAGCCTGGAGAAGACAGAGTTAGGGGAGGGAAAAACCTCAGCAGAGTATAATGCCATAGAGTCCTGCCCGCCTTCCAAAACAGCCGTTTTCTCCAGGGGAACTGCTCTATATAGCCTGAGGATTGGTCAGAATTTTGGTAGACCGCCAGCTACTACCTGGAGGTTGGCAACCCTAGTTCTAAACCAGTCCCCCACTAGAGGACTCACTCAGTCATGGAGATGTAGATCATAAACTACTAGGTATTGTAACAAAATGTTGCTTTCAAGAAACACACACAAAGGGGCTGCCAAACCTGCCTGAGTCTTATATTTTTCTGCATTCCCCTTGCAGCTGTACCACGGCAGCACTCCACTCCTCAGAGACAGAGATGAGAACTAGATTTCCCCCTCATTCATTGTTTGCTTTGTCACCCAGGGGATAAAGGAAACCTCATGCTCATATCTTCTAGTAAATCAAAACAATATGCTGGTCAGAGATCTTATTGGTGATGAGACTAGTCTTGTTTGTCAGAGTTGCAGGTGTACACCTGTGCCAGGGACTTTTTGCTTTCTTAGCAATAAGGAGTCCATTCTGGAGACTCCTAATGAGGAGTTGTGGGCTGGGGTTCAGGTAATAGTCCTGCCACACAGCATGATTGTGAATGCAGTTGGGGTGGGGTCCCCCTTGTGTGTGAAACCCAATCCTGTGCCTTCTCATGGCATCTCAGCAGTTTTTTGATGTTAACTCAGTTAAATATCCCAGTCCTTCAGCCATTGGAACACTAACAGAAGATGAGATCAAAATCTAGCAATCCATGCCTCTCCATACCCCACAATATCAGTAGAATCAACCACAACTGATGACATATAGTAGGAGGGGACTTTTAAAAATCCATTTGGACAAGCTTTAGATAAGTTCCCCCCCCCCAAAAAAGGGTTTCTCTCAATATTAAGAGGTACTTTTCCATTATTTACAGCTACTTGTGGTTAGATGTTCCTCATGGAATGCAAAGCAATCACTTGGTGTTGTATTGTTGCAGTCTTAGAAAAAGTCACAATTTCTGATGGAAAACTACACAGAGTCAGAGTCTGAAATCCATTTTGTTCAAAGATGGAGACTGTAACTGGGCCAATCTAAGGTAATGTACCTGATTAACAGACTGCTGTGTCACATCAGCTTAAAAACAAACAGGACCATGGCGATACAGATAGAAAAACAACAAGAAACAAGCTATGAAGAGAACTATAGTAATAATTACATGAAAAGTGTGTAAAGACTATATTGAAATAAATACAATCAAAACATTCAAGGTCTTCTATACGCAATTCATGTTACAAAATATATTCAAAAATCATTGTAAACATAGTCCAATTAACAAATGAAGTCCAACTTGAATAAAGGTCCTTTTCATTATGATAATAAAGAATGTGCTGTAATGCAGTAGTAATAATAGTCACTCGTTGATTGCAATTGTCTTTTAAGAAGACAAAGGTATATTCCAAAAACTATTTCATGAAATCCAGAGGTTATTGTAAAACATCCTAAGTTCATCAATAACATCTACAAAAGGCCCAGATGTCTGCTTTTCAAAAAGAATCTTCCTCAAGATGTATTTTCAAATCGAGTTGTCCTGAATACGCATCCATATTACAGATCCAGAATTCACAATAATATTAAACATTAAGCATCAGTTCTTTCTCCTGATAAACCTCACATTGCCCCCCAAGCCGGAATAACGAGGCAGACACAAGTGCTGGGTTTGAATATAGGGCCACTTTATTAACTGACAACCTTAACTGGAACCAAAGGCAAGGGCAAAACAGATTGCGTTATGGTCAAGGCCAGAGGTCAAGGACCCCTCCCTTACCTTGTCAATAGGGCGAGCCACCCTGCCCCGGGTGGGAGCCCACTGCAGGGGCTACCATCCGGCCGGCTAGCCATTGCAAGACAACCCTGTAGCCCCATCCCCCAAGCCGCAAGGCTCAAAGAGAGGACCTAAACAGGGCCGTCCCGAAGGCAGTCCGTTTTCCCCGCCCCGTGCTGCAAGGCACAAAGACTGTACTCACAGGACCCCTTCAACCCAAATATGGGTGTCGGCTGGTGCTCACCGGACCGCAATCTGTATACCGCATAGCAACCTGCCTACACAAAAGTGACCATCTAGCTTACACGACCCACCCTTCAAAACACCTGCATCACTGCCGAAGTACAGGGTAGGCGAAAACACCCCTTCCCAGCGCCAATCAGGAAGGGGGGAAAAATTCCTACCCGGCCCCCGAAAACCGGACGACCAGCAAATGCCTGCACTACTAACAGGGCAGGAGGGTGGGCCGACGACTAAACTGGACTGCTGGGGAGAAGACGCAGGGCCGTCTTTTACTTCTTCGGCCCTGCCGCTTCCGGATGCCCTTATATGGCGCTTTTGGCGCCAAACCCCAGCCTGCCTCATCCGTCAGGGAGGCAAAGGTGCTTCCCCAGCCCAAC
>NW_015164701.1:300520-300770 GCF_001447785.1 Gekko japonicus
TAACGAGGCAGACACAAGTGCTGGGTTTGAATATAGGGCCACTTTATTAACTGACAACCTTAACTGGAACCAAAGGCAAGGGCAAAACAGATTGCGTTATGGTCAAGGCCAGAGGTCAAGGACCCCTCCCTTACCTTGTCAATAGGGCGAGCCACCCTGCCCCGGGTGGGAGCCCACTGCAGGGGCTACCATCCGGCCGGCTAGCCATGGCAAGACAACCCTGTAGCCCCATCCCCCAAGCCGCAAGGCT
>NW_015164701.1:300829-300974 GCF_001447785.1 Gekko japonicus
GCACAAAGACTGTACTCACAGGACCCCTTCAACCCAAATATGGGTGTCGGCTGGTGCTCACCGGACCGCAATCTGTATACCGCATAGCAACCTGCCATCGCTGAGGCCAAGCCTCTGCTTAGGCCTCCGCGCCCCACCAGGAGGT
>NW_015164701.1:305087-316097 GCF_001447785.1 Gekko japonicus
CACATTAAAGTGACAGGATTTCTGAAGGACGTTTGTAACATTCATTTCTAAGGTACAGCTCCCTAACAGCAGGCACATCTGTATATGAATTTTAATCCTTAATTATGTCAGCCTATTACTGGGAGAATTCTCTGCTGGGGAAGCCAGTCCTATCTTGTGCTTCTGGGGTTTATTTACAGCTTGGATTTCACTGGGGCTCGCCTCCATCCTCCTAAGAAGCTACCCCCCCACACACACAATTTGGTTTCTCTCCTTGATGCAAGACAAAAACTCTCAACAGCAGCGTTGCGCGGCCGCCCGCAGCCCACTCTCCTCAGAGGCTACCGTAGACAGCATGCCAGCGATCTCCCCTCTCTCTCTTTCAGCGTGCCAGCAATCTCCCCTCTGCTGCTCCGCCGGGCCGCCGCTGTGATTGCCAAGCCGCTCTCAAGCGGCTGCAACCCCGCCTTCCACGCCGGCGCTTCCCGGCCGCCCACAGCCCATTCTCCCCAGAGGCCACCTCGCACGCATTGTCCCTCTGCTGCCTAGTCGGGCCGCCGCCGCCGCCATCGCCCAGCCGCTCGTACACGGCTGCAACTCTCGCCCTCTCGTCCAGCGTTTCCCGGCCGCCTGCAGCCCAGTTGCACAGAGGCCACCTCGCCTGTGATTGCCTGTGTGCTGCCTCGTCGGGCTGCCTCTCGCCTCCCAGCCGAGCTCCACCATGCGCTCCCCGGCCTCTGCAGGCCCAAAAAGGGGGCCACGGACCGGAGCTCAACCTTTGCCGACGACTAAACTGGACTGCTGGGGAGAAGACGCAGGGCCGTCTTTTACTTCTTCGGCCCTGCCGCTTCCGGATGCCCTTATATGGCGCTTTTGGCGCCAAACCCCAGCCTGCCTCATCCGTCAGGGAGGCAAAGGTGCTTCCCCAGCCCAACGGCTTGGCGCCGTGGGCTGTTGAATCGAATTTTCCTGGGGAAAGATAACCTGGTAGTTTGAAGCTTGCATCATGTCCCTAGCAGAGTTCCATTGTTGCTGAATGAGAGATTCTGGAGTCATACAAATTATCTCCTTTTTATTCCTAAATCCTATTGGATACCAACTCTCCGGCAAGAAGTACTTAATCAGTTGCAACAACAATTGTAACAATGGCAGATATGCAGCATTTTGATTTTCTTGCTGGGAGTGGTGGTAAAATGAGTGGGGTGGTGTCAAAAAGTTGCACTCATAGCATTTCCATAACTTTTTAAGACACTGGTTTGGCAACCAGTGGTTGTTCATAACAGTAACAGAATTATAGGTAAGAATTAGTATGGAGAGGTTACTTAGTACTTGACCCTTCAAACGTGATTCCAATAGATCAGGTCGCATCGCATGTTGTTTTAAAAGGATAGATGGTGGCTTCTTTGTATGCTAATGCTGAAGTCATTCTTATTCTTGATAATAAAAGGGTTTTTTTTAAAGCCCTCTGATCAAAAAATAAAAAGACTGATAGATTTGGAAGTGGAGCTGTCACTGTCAGGTTTTGTTTCATTGAATGGCCAGTATAAAGACAGTTTTGTATCGTTTTAAGGTGTGCCTAGGAAAGTCAAAAGAAGGCTCTACAAGTCTGACCACTACTGCTACCATGGACTGTCCAGTTCTTCCTTGCCTGGGGCAGGGTCCAGGGTCACCATAATCTTCAGGTCCTCTGTGCTTCAGGAAGGGTATCAGAATTCAGAGAGAATTGGGTTTGGCAACACCCTTGGTACATCTCTCTCTGGCCAGCAACCTTTCTCTGACTTACATAGAATAGGCCTGGCCCTTCCTCTCTAGTCTTCCCTGGGCTGGCATAATAAAGGCTTGTCTGGAGATAGCTTAACCCTGAACTCCTTCAGTGCCCTCTCTTCAGGGGTGGGCTTATGGTTATTGACAGGAATCTAGGCCACTAGCCTCCCTGGCTGGGCCTTCCTGTTTCCTTCTCTATCCTCCCCAGAAAGTTCAAGAGGCCACTTTTCCTCCCTGCATAGGACCCAGCTGCTTCTGTCTTCCACTGCCTCCTTCTCTCTGGCCTATTGCCAGGTGCAGCCCACTGCCTAAGCTGTATCTCCCACCTGAGGCCTGTGCTGGGTCTGCCAGGCCCTGAAGCTGTTGCTGGGGCATTTCTGGGTGTGGCCTTGGCCTTCTCCTTTCCCCATAGCCTCTTGTTGGACTTCCTGCCTCAGCAGTGCCTGGGCAATGGTGTTCCCTGCTGAATTCTCTCCTGGAGCAGGTGGGGCTGGGGCTGGGGCTGCTACTCTCAAACACAAACACATTTTGGTCTGATTATTGAAAGTGGCCATTGGACAGTGCCAATGAGTTAGGCCCCACACAGCTACTACTTAAAGCAGTTTTCAAATGAGTTTCTCTCAGAATAGAAATTGACTGGTATGCCATAATGGTTAGTGCCGGACTAGGATCTTGGAGACCCACACTCTCTGTCATAATCTTCCTTATTGGGAGGCTGTTGTGAGGATAAAATTGAGGAGACTGGTGTAAACTGTTTTGGATTCCCAATAGGGAGACAGTGAAATAAAATGAAGTAAAATAAATACAAATAAATAACTGTACCTGAAACTACTTGAACATAAGAACATAGGAGAACATAAGTGAAGCCAATGTTGGATCAGGCTAATGGCTCATCCAGTCCAACACTCTGTCACACAGTGGCCAAAAATACCAGGTACCATCAGGAGGTCCAGCAGTGGGGCCAGGACACTAGAAGCCCTCCCACTGTCATCCCCCCCCAGCACCAAGAATACAGAGCATCCCTTGCCCCAGACTGAGAGTTCCTGTCTATACATTGTGGCTAATAGCCACTGATGGACTTCTGTTCCATATGTTTAACTAAATCCCTCTTGAAGCCGTCCATGCTTGTAGCTGCCACCACCTCCTGTGGCAGTGAATTCCAAGTGTTAATCACACTTTGGGTGAAGTAGTACTTCCTTTTATCCATTCTAACCCCATTGCTCAGCAATTTCATTGAGTGCCCACAAGTTCTTGTATTGTGAGAAAGGGAGAAAAGTACCTTTTTCTCTATCTGCTCTATCCCATGCATAATCTTATAAACCTCAATCATGTCACCCTTCAGCCATCGTTTCTCCAAGCTAAAGAGCCCCAAGTGCCTCAACCTTTCTTCATAGGGAAAGTGTTCCAACCCTTTTATCATTCTAGTTGCCCTCTTCTGCACTTTTTCCAAAGCTATAATATCCTTTTTAAGGTGTGGTGACCAGAACTGTACACAGTATTCCAAATGGGGTTGCACCATTGATTTATATAGGGGCATTATGATATTGGCTGATCTGTTTTTTATTACTCTTCCTAATAATCCCCAGCATAGCATTAGACTTTTGTATTGCATTCGCACATTATCTTGACATTTTCAGTGAATTATCTACTATGACTCCAAGATCTCTTCTCTCGGTCAGTTTTTGCCAGTTCTGACCCCATCAACGTGTATTTATAGTTAGGAATTTTGGCTCCAATGTGCATCACCTTGCACGTGGCCACATTGAACCCCATTTGCCATGTTGACGCCCACTTGCCCATCCTTGACAGATCCCTTTGGAGTGCCTCACAATCCTCACTGGTTTTCACCACCCTGAACAACTTTGTATCATCCGCAAATTTAGCCACTTCACTGCTTACTCCCAACTCCAAATCATTAATGAACAAGTTAAAAAGCAGTGGACCAAGTACTGATCCCTGCGGTACCCCACTGATTACCACCTTCCACTGAGAAAATTACCCATTTACTCTCTGTTTCCTATTAATTAGCCAGTTTTTGATCCACAAAAGGACTTGTCCTTTTATCCCATGATTTTTGAGCTTGCTTAGGAGCCTTTGATGAGGAACTTTATCAAAAGCTTTCTGGAAGTCAAGGTAAACAATATCTATTGGATCCCCCTTGTCCACATGTTTTTTCACCCCCTCAAAGAAAACTAACAGTTTAGTGAGTCAAGATCTTCCCTTACAGTACTTGGATAGTGGTCGAGTCAGTTTTCACATGTTCTTTGGATTCTCTAAACTTTGCAGTGGCAACTGGAATAGGGAAAATTGAACAAATAAGCTTCCTTCCCAAGAGTCATCTTTCTCCTCATGAGAATAATGGTCACGGTCCCAGTGTTAGATTATGGTTGCCGTGGTGATTGCAGAAGGGACAAATTCATTCTGTTACTGCACTGAATATTGTCAACAACACAGCCTATGTTCTTTGAAGGTACTCTTAGAACCTGAATAACTTCTGCACACCTCTACACAAGAACAGCCCAATCTTCCTTTTCTAGCTGTACACACAAGATCAAATGGAGAAAATAATGCTTCAGGCCCTCCATCAACTGTTCTGCAAAGATCATCACAAAAGCTTCCAGGTTTAGGACATCCCATTGCTGTAGCTTGTCCCCACCTCATCCCTAGTCCCCTCTATCAATCACTGCAGAAACAAAGAGACTGGAAGATCCAACTTGTTAGCAGTCAGACCTCTCCTCTCGCTGAGGGGCAGTTTAGTTGTTAGAGAGAAAGAGAAATAAATACCCTTCATACAATATCACCTAAAAAAACCACCCATAAATGTAAGACACTACCTGGCCCAAAATAACACAAACTGGATGCCAGCCAGGGACAAGCACAGGGAAACATTTTTGAAGGTGAGTCAGAGTGGCTGACTGACTAACGGCCCCCTCCTTGCCTTGGAGAAATGCATAATTTAGGACAATAAGTCTCCCACGAAACTACTGACTAATCTTAACAATGAGCAGCTTCACTTCCCCTTTACCCACTTCCCTTTAATTTAGCAACACTTAACACTATTCATTAAACCTGGTAGCTTTTTCCATCTGGTACTTAGAGGGCCATCAAGCACCATTAGGACCTATAGTCCACCTCAGGCAAACCCATCAAGCTTCTCCCAAATTATTGTACATCTCTGAAAAATCTGTCAAGTTATTGTTTGTGGGGCAAACATGTTGGACTGCCCCAGGCAGCATTTTGCCCTATATCTGGACTACACAGCCACCAGTGTCTGTGTGTGTGTGTTCTGGGACCTGTACATACACCCCCACTTGTGTGTGGGCCTTCTCTTTTTCTCCTTGAAACACTGGTTGTTTTGCTGCTGCATCTGCGGACCTCCTCCTTCGAGACTGGTAATCATATAGCCTTCTCCTAAATTGTTTTCTCCCATCTCCTCCCTACTTTCCTCTTAGCTAGCTTGCACATTTTAGGTGTGTTTTCTGTGTGTGTTCTGCTCTTTTATTTCTTTTATTTCTTTGTTCTTTTTAATTAAAAAACCTTACTGGTGGAACATCTGCCTGGTTTATTTTGAGAGTTCTCTAAGGGGAAGATCCCCATATACATAGGTGGAGAATCCCATTTACTCTGTCTCCTTAAGCTAATTCCCCCAATTAGCAACAAACTCTCTTCTAGTTCTCTCTTCCTTGTTTGCCTTTTCTCTTTATCCTCAGGTGCTGGCCCAGAATAGTATGGCAGTAGACATACTTTTTTGTGCAAGACTACAACACCCTTGGAACTTTTTCTGGAGGAACAAAAGATGTATAAAAATCACAGGCATAAGATTCAGAAAGAAAGAAGACAAGATTTAAAATAAAAAATAGATCACATTATACCTGTACAAGGAAACAAATATCCCAAATCCACAGAAATATAACATTTCCTATTTGTATCATTTTTTGCACCCATTCACTAAAAAAGATTAAAACTAGAATCCAACTGTCAAACATTTTTCTATGTAATGCACTGGAGTTCCCCCCCCCCAACATTTCTTACAAACCAAGCCCCTGGGGCTGATGGCTATTTAGCTGATGTCTTAATAACTTCTTCTGGCAATTGCAAATCTCAGTTTATCACTAGATCATAGAGTTTGGAATAGTTTCAGAGGAGATAATGAACAGAAGATTTTTAGCTTGACATACAGATTGTTTTTACTAATCCTAGCTGTGCCTTACCTTCCAGAAACGGTGCCTGTTGGTGACTAAATAATTCTGCTATGTGTAACAAGAAATCCATTTAAATAAATATAACTAAATCACCACCTCTGGTGCATGTGATAAGCAAAACAGAAGGTGCATGCTGTATACTGTACCACTCATCTAAAGATGCCAGTTTATCAGTGTTTTTAAACAGTAGAACCTCATGCTGTTTAGCTAGGCTTTTGGCTGCTTTGTTCATCTCTACTTAGGAAATGCAATCATCCCTTTTATTTCTGAATTCATATAACTCTCTCCAAGGCGATCACTATAACCATCATTTATCCTGGCCCATTTGTGCAAGACTTTTCCAGTCTGCTGCTCTGTCTGTTGGAAAAGTCGATTTAACACTGAATTTTACCCAAAGTTTAGGTAAAACAGGGGGGTTGCTACTAAACTTCATTGTGTACCCTACCTCTCCTGGAAGGGGACTCCTAGGATACCTGTGAAAGGCTTTTGATAAGACTCACTTATAGAGTTATTGTGGGGCCTATCCTGTTGACGCACTTTCCTTCTCTCACCCATACCACACCTGAGAGTGTACTTCGTATTTGTGTGTGACTCTTTGCCAGCTGAGTTCCATTTGGGATGAGCTTCTGTTTCTCCTCCATGGTAAGTACTTAGTTTGGGTGTGGCCAGAGGCATGATCCGAAGGGTTCTTGGCCCTGAGCTCTTACTGAGCCCATGACCTTGAGTGATGTGGCCCAGCATTCAAAGATGATCCTAGGTTAAAGTTTATTATTATTTTTGCTGTTTATTTAAATGGTATTCTTGCTTGTTTCCTTTATTTCCAAGTACCTACTTGCTGCTTTCTTTTATTGACTTCCTTAATCCCTCCCTCTCTAGCCATGTTCCTCTCTGCGGTAAGTGCACAGGCTTGCCTTTTCCACAGCTCTTTTGTAACAGAGAAGTCCAAGTTATTCGAGCAGTGTTAAACAGGAGCTATGTCTGGAAGGAGAATTTGGAGACTCAGACAGTATCTGCTTGGGGCAGCAAAACCTTAAAAGTTGTGATGACCATGATTCCACATTACATTACTGTTTAAACATAATTCATTAATGCATCCAAGATGGTTAGGCCTGACCTGAATAGCGCAGGCTAGCCTGATCTCATCAGATCTCAGAAGCCAAGCAGGGTTGGCCCTGGCAAGTATTTGGATGGGAGACCTTCTCCGAGGAATATCTGGGTCATGATGTGGAGGCAGGCAATGGCAAACCACCTCTGAACGTCTCTTGTCTTGAAAACCCCACGGGGTCATCATAAGTTAGCTGTGACTTAGCAGTACTTTCCCCCACCATGAAGATGGTTAGAAGAATGAATATGACCATGTGTACAAGTTTTATTTAAATCTATCTAAAGGTTGTCAGATATTAGTGATATCCAACAGGGATGAAACCCCACTGGGTAGGAATATGAAGACGAGCACAAACTTGATTCTCAGTGGCTAGATCACCAGGGCAGGAAGTACAGTTAGCCTGTTGTGACTCTTAGGACCCAACTAGATGAGGCAGAATCCCTGTGTTTAACCTGGTGACACACCTCCCTTTTTGTAGAATGAGTTCTCACAGTGCAACTCCTTTTAACAGGATTGAAGGGCCCCAACTCTGGTCAAAACCATAGTGGTGCAGGGAGAGGAGGGCCTTCTGCTTCTTCCTCCTCTGTTTTTAAACTCCAAAATGACATTGGGGAACATGTTGGCAAATGACATCCCAGGACCATTTTGGGCTCTTCTTTCTCTGTCATAGTGGTCCCGACTAGAATTGGCCCAATGAGGAGCAGCAAAAAGGAGTTTCCCAGTGAGAACTACAGTGCTAATATGCATCCACAGGACGAATGTGGAGACTCTGTCTCATCTAGTTTGGCCCTTAGAATATGGTGTTACTTTCTGTCATAAATATCTTGTTACCATTCACTCCTACTGAGAAAATGGAACAGAGCTGTACTATGCACAGTTGCATTGAGAGAATACCTTACCCCTACTCTCGACAATGGAAAAGAGCAAGAGTCCAGTAGCACCTTAAAGACTAACAAAATATGTAGCAAGGTATGAGTTTTTGTGAGTCACTGCTCACTTCTTCAGATACAGCTAGAATGGGAGTCCATCTGTCATGTTTATTGGAAAGTGATTTCAGATGCTGAATTGTTAATCACCTGCTATTGTAATTTGCCTGCTAATGTCATTTGGCATCTGAAATCACTCCACTTTCCAATAAATAGGATGGGTGGACCGCCATTCCAGCTGTATCTGAAGAAGTGAGCAGTGACTTGTGAAAACTCATACCCTGCCACATATTTTGTTAGTCTTTAATGTGCTACTGGACTCTTACTCTTTTCTACTCCTACAGACAGACTAACATGGCTACCCATCTTGACCTATTCTTGACAGACTGACACTGGATGTCTCAACCTGTTGATATGAATCCTACAGGCTAATCACCCCTCAGGAGTCCTCTCAATATACACACCATGCTTCACACATGACTGTCATAATTTTGCTATTTCCATGGTATTTCAATGATAATGTATGTCAAAAAGACATAGCCATTTAGTAGCTCTTCCCAGGGTAACCCCATGTGGTTTTACTTTCATGTATGCAGAATGTATGCAGGAGCTGCGGTGGCTCAAGTGGTTAAGACGCTGAACTGCAGGCTGTGGAAGCTCGGTAGTTCAGCAGTTCAAAACCCGGGTGCCGCATGACAGAGTGAGCTCCCGTCTCTAGTTCTAGCTCCTGCCAACCTAGCAGTTCGAAAGCAAGAAATTGCAAGTAGATAAATAGGTAACACTTCAGTGGGAAGGTAACAGCGTTCCATGCACCTTGGTGTTTAGTCATGCTGGCCATATGACCATGGAAACATCTTCAGACAATGCTGGCTCTTCGGCTTTGAAACGGAGATGAGCACCGCAACCCTAGAGTCGGATTCGACTGGCTTTCGAGCAAGGGAACCTTTACCTTTTTATGCAGAATGTAAATTTGGATTATTTCTAAAGATGCATCATTCACATGGAATACGGCACCCAGCTCTCCTGTTCCTGATCAATCTGCCTCTCTAAAACCTCGAAATCATTACCCTTGTTATAGATTTAGCTGTGAAGCAGATGTAACAAAAGTTGCAGCCATTTTCCTCCAGTCCACTCTACCCACTCTACAAAAGCTGTTAACTACAACACAGCTTCTCCTGCATTATCCATGTATTGCCTCCCTAATCCTACTACTGCAGTGGCTCCCATGGCCCGTTTGTGCTACTGCCAGAGTAAGGGCACAAAGCATCTATGAAAGGTCTGCCCCAGTTCTGTGTTTTACTGCCATTGCACAAAACAGCGGCCTATGGAATGTGCAAGTTATGATTTTCCTCTCTTGAGGAGATGCCAGGGATGAACCTACAGAAAAGAAGATCACACTGTACTGCTGCTAAATTAAAGCCCCCCCCCCCAATTTCAATAAAGGGTTCTGTAGCAACCCAGACCAAGATTTAAGAAACAGAGTTTAAAATACAACATTTGCCCATAGCAAATTGTCTGGGGACTGTCCTGTTCCAAGATGTTGACATTAATGACTGAGAGATCTATCATTAGCACTTCAAAAAGAATTTCATGCTTGCTGTTGGAAATGGGCAAACAGTATACAAGGGGGAAATCCAAAAGGAAATGTTCAGATTGTGGCTAGTGGCGCTCAGTGCTGGCAATGTTCCCTCTAAGCCATGGAGTCTTATGAGCAAAAATTCTACTTTGTGAGCTACTGGCATTAAAGTTGTGAGCGAGCGATTTGTCTACTGCATAAACTAGTTTGCTCTGGAGCCCTCCTTCCTGAGCTAAGACAAAAAAGTCTGCGCCAGAGGTTAAAAAACTGTGAGCTAGCTCACACTAACTCAGCTTAGAGGGAACACTGGTCTGGGGGGCATTTTTCAGGTTCTGAAAAACCCTCTGTGTGTAGGAAAATAATTCTAGATGCTTCAGCTACAAAAGATTCTTGGGGAGGGGAAAATTAGAATTAGAACCAGCAGGCTTGGTTGTGCGACGGCACATTGAAGATGTGGCTCATCCTCACTTGGCAACAGAATGTGTAATGGCCAATGACATAAGTGCCACCCTCTTCAAAAGGAGTAAGAGACATATGGTTGGGTGGAAAGAATCCATTCTGAGGGATACAATGATGGCTCCATTCCTGTCAGTCTGAGTGGATTATGAGTGACTGTGGGGGTTTCCAGCCCCCAGTCTCACAATGTAAAATTTTTATGCACTGTGGTTAGTGGCTAAAACCATCATTCTTAAAAAATATTCCCTGTGACTAAAGTAAGCTATGAGTTACAGTCCATGCTTCCTGCAAAGCCACATAGCCATAACTCTCAAGCACATTGCTGTTCACAATGATGGATAGTCCACATTTCATTTTCATATTTTAAAGAAGACTTGCCTTCCCTCATTGGCATTACCTGTACATAACTCTCAGTATTTGGAATGCAAGTGAGACTTCTCCAGAAGTAAGATTTCTTCCATGCAGAGTGATATATAGGAAGCAAATTCACAGTTCTTCTCTAACCCATAACTGACTTCACACCTTCAAATTTGATCAAGTAGTAGCCTGGGTTTGTGAAATGGCTGTTATGGATGGAAATTCTTGCCATTTGGGCCCTCCAACTAGCCTGACAACTAAAGTACAGGACAAGGATCTCGGCTACCCCCAAATGAATAGTAATTTCTCACCTCCCTCCAAAGTTTGGAACATTAGGTATATACTCATTTATCTTAGGGATCCATCTCACCCAATTTACTTAAGGAAGTAAGAAGAGACATTCATAATCTGAACAAAGGTTAATCTAGTCCAGCATCCAGTTTCCCACAGTGGTCAGCCCAATCTCTTTAGAAGACTAAAAGCAGAGCAAGGAATCCAAGCCCCCCTTGCTGTTGCCCCCTACCAGCAACTGATACTCAACATGGGAACATGACCTTACCATGCCCACAGAATAAAATATTAACAGTGTGATCTGGCCATCTCCCTTTGAGTAGGGTAGCCAGCCCAAGGCTGACAACCAGCAGG
>NW_015164701.1:316130-350401 GCF_001447785.1 Gekko japonicus
GATGTCACTTGCTGTGTGAAGTGAAAATGATATCAATGTGTTGGGGCAACACTTTGCTATTGAGAGTGTTGCCCCAACGCATTGACATCACCAGTTTTCCCCTGTAACCCTAGCAGGTGGGCGTAGAGGCTTTGGGCTGCTGGTGGCTGGCCTACCTTTGAAACAGAAGTGCAATAAACTGTACATCCACAGACAACAAAGCCACCTAAAAGCAACCGTGGGTCAATGATTGCAATAGCCTTAATAAAGGACTGCTAGGTATGGAGATAAGTGGTGGACTGTTGTCATATTCCCCTGTGCATCCACTTCTGTCATTGCTAAGGTCTACTGGGTAGGTACCCCTTTTTTGTCCATGATTCTTTTCCTGTCTGTCATTTCTATTCTACTCTTGGTTCAAGGAACTCAGGGCAATTTGATGTTTATTCTCACCTTCATTTTGCTCTCATTAGTACCTTGCTAGGAAGGCTAGGCTGAAAGTGCGTGACTGGTGGAAAGTCACTTAGTGAGCATTGTGGCTGAGTGGGGATCTGAAGTTCTCTCAGTTCCGAGCTTGACACTTTAGCCATTCTACTACACTGACTCTAGTCATTCTTGATGGGCATGTTGCCAGTTAGGTCATAAATATAGTGCTGCAAATGGAAATCCAGGTTGAAAAGGGCATCCAGTCTGGACTTGTAAGCAGCTTAGAAATGAATTATAAGAGTGGAAGGCAAACATTTAATTTCATCAGCACTCTGAACAAAGCTCTCCATAGAATAGAGCTATTAAGCAATATTGAGGGGGAAATTAAAGGATGACATTTGAAGAGACATGAAAAAGCAACTGCTTGAACAAGACCATGGTTCCTAAGTGCTAAAATGGCTAACACAAGAGAAAGACAAACGATATGTGGGACCACTTCTAGGGAATGCATATGGAGCTGGCAAGTGCCAGATTTTCCCAGAGCAAATGCGAAGCAAATAGTCCCACATTACATTTTGGGAAAATGGTCTCAAAATTATGAACAAATTAGGTAGGGAGTATAATTATGAAGAGTAAATTTATATCAGCTGTTATACAGCTTTCTTTTTGCATTATACTATGTATGGCCAGGAAACAAAATGATGGGGACTGGCTGGGTGGAGAAAAAGACGTAATGTCACTTCGTGGTAGATGATAGACTCCCATACTCCTGAATACAACCCAGGATTTGTCTTGCAAAGGGGAAATGGTGGGTGGCAATTTGGTGGTCAGGCCAGGAAATGGGAGAGAATTTGACCTGTTGCTCCATTTCAAACACCAATACCTATGGAATTGCACTGGCCTTTCCCAAGTTCTATAGAAGTAGTAGTTCATCATTATCAGAAGAAGAAATGCATACTATTCTCCATTTCATCTCTTGAAAGAGTAACAACAACAAAGTGATCATTTTTGAGTATTTAAAGCATTTAACTAAATTATTCTTATAAAAATCCTGTAAGAGATGACTTTATTATTATTCCTATATGCATTCAGTTACTCTTTAGGCTACTTTTTGGTCTAATATAGGGCTCCCAAGGCAGCTTACCACAGTCATAAGCCATTTAAACATCTATTTGTCAATGTAAAAACTTTGTTATATGAACTAAACAAAAGATGCAATAAAAGATGTCATGGGGTCAACACCATACAGTCAATCCACAGGCACAAGGAAGGAAGGAAGGAAGGAAGGAAGGAAGGAGAGGAAGGAAGGAGAGGAAGGAAGGAGAGGAAGGAGAGGAAGGAGAGGAAGGAAGGAAGGAAGGAAGGGGAGGGAGGGAGAGGGAGGAAGGGAGGGAGGGAGGGAGAGGGAGGAAGGGAGGGGTAAGGCTTTCCAGAACAGGGAAGCTTTTAATTTTGTGTTGAAGACATGTAAAGATGGTCCCAAACTTATACCCCAGGGAGGGAATTCTACCACCTTAAGTTTAAAAAACCTCCCATGAGTCCCTACCAACTTCATTCAAGATACAGCATGTTCCCACAGGAAGAGTTCCCTTGTGGATTTCAAGGCTCAAACAGGTTAATATGGGATAATGCATTTCTTTGGGTACGTTGGAGTTAAACCACTTAATACTTTAAGTGTTAAAAGCAGCATGTGGGATCATAGAAGCAAACTGGAAGCTGGTGCAGCTATAAGAGAAATATCTTCTATGTTTATTACAGTGGGTTCCATTAAGGACCCTAGCTGCTTTGTTTTGTATGAGATGAAAGCTTCAGATCTGCCTTCAAAGGCAGCTCCATGGAGGGTGTGTTGCAGTAGTCTAATCTGTATATTGCTAAGGCTGAAATGCAGCAGTTTGCTAAATGCCACCAAAATGAGTTCGTGGCAAGATCTGAATCGGATGCTCTCTGGAACACTAGTCTACAAGACCTCTTCCAGTATTAAAAACAGATGGAATAATGATTTCACAAATCATTACTAAAAATTGGCAGAATTAGTACTTCTTCCAGTGCTCCTCTTTCAATAAGTTTAGATATTTTCCCACTAGATTTTTTTCTCCCCAGTCTAAAATGATGAACAGGCAGCAATACTATCCTTCTCCTGCCCTGTGCCAAGACATAGACATGCTTCAGCAACCCATAAGCCTGCCTTCATGGATTTTTCCCCTTCACCTTTTCAGTAAAAGGTGAGCCAGATGATGTGTTAAAGTGATGACTTAATACTGAATAACAGAAACTTTCTATGTAACACAAGTTAACACATATAAGAACAAAAAGAGTGGCTCATCTGCTGCTGTTAGTTGGATGTTTGCTACGTGATCCTTCCCAAAGAAACATTCTGCACTGCATTCAGGGCATTAAAAAAAACAAAACACTTTGTATGGATTTGTTATTCATTCTTTCAGAAATGGAATGGTCTAAGTTATCCAGTTCTTTGAAATTTGGCACATCTCTTTCTAGTTGCATCCCATAAAACATAGGCAAAAATAATCTTTCCCATGAAGCAAAGATGCAATGAAGTTTAAAAAGGAAACAAATTATACTGGGCTGCAACACTACATTTAAGAAAGAAATCACACTTCATACAATGCATCACAGCTGCTCTGTTTTACTGGGCATGGTGTGAGGGCTGTCAAAAAGTATATACAGAAATGCAGGTGGGTACAGATGAGCATATGGAGCTCTTTTACCCTGAGTCTTACGTGTGTCCACCTTGCCCATAACCATATACTCTTACTAACACCAGCAGTACAAAGTCATGGACAGAGGTCTTTGCCAGCATTGCTACTAGGGATTTTTTCACTGAAGAAGACAATGATTTAATTTAGAAGTTGGATGTGTTGCATAAAAATCCTGTGCCTACTACCCATGGGCATTCTGTACCTGTCTCCTTTCCCTAGCTCTTAAAACTAACCCCAATGATGTAACTTTATTGTCATTGTGAGATCATCCATGGAAACAGAAACACGTCTTCTGAAACCAAAAGCATCGTAGTTGTGTAAAGTTCTACATTGGACCATTCAGAGGAAGCAGTTCAATCAGTATGCGAGTACCAAAGTTACTTTATGATAAGGAAAACCTTGACTATGTGAATTCACTAATTAAAAATCAAAAAGGTCAAAACATCTGGCACTCGGTGGTATATACGATAGGGTTTCCCAAATATATGATGATGATTATGATGATGATTATTGTTATTACTGTTGTTGTTGTTGTTGTTTTCCCCATGGCCACAAATACCACAAGTTCATAAGGTTTTACAGAATCAGAAGTTCATAAAGATTTTACAAAGCCAGTGTTCACATTCAATCCACCATTTGAGCTACCTACATATAAATTGCTCAAAAGAAAAGGGCCAGAGAAAGAATGCTGAGATGCTCCTAAATTCCTTTCCAGTAGACATTCTCCTTGTCATACTCTATTCCAATCTGAATCATCCATGTTGCAGAACAGAATATGGTGTTCTTGTTGCCTCCCCCCCCTTTTTTTTTGCTATGTTTTGGATCAGGAGTGGGGAAAGTATTGAATATGCATTTAGATACATATTATAGAAGTGAAGGTTTGTTACCCTAAGTGGTTGTGAGAGTCTCCTATGTTGGGGAATTTAGCAAGACAACCCAAACAGTGATCCTTTCTGCGCTAGACCATAAATTCTGGTTCAACCCTATCCCTGAACTTACATTCTACACTACACTCGAGTTCACCCCTGTAATTATTGGGAGTATTTTTTGTTTCCACATTACTTTGAGGTCACCCCGGTTTTGCCCCACACTTGTCCCAGGATAAACAGATGCTATTATAACCAGGGATAAATGCAAGGTATTGTGTTGCGAGTTGAACTCTGATAAAACCAGGGATGAGATCCAAGTGCGGAAAAGACCAGTGTGAGAGGAGGGTAATCAAGTAGGATCTCCACCTATGTATACTGGGATATTTCCCCCTCAAAATGAACCAGGCCATAATTAATGAAATGGTTTTTATTAAAGAGAATTAAAGAATAAAATCACACTTATTAATTTAGGATCATTCTACAAACACACATACAAGTTCAGAAAATAAAAGTGGTAGATTATAGAGAGAGAGAAGAGAACTTATTCTTTGGAACTATATTTACCTATTCAAAGGACAGAGATCTGAGGAGAAGGATGAGCAAAACAAACTAGCATCCCACTGAAGGAAGGAGGGGTACCCAACCTAACAATGGGGGTGTAAGTTAGTGAACATCCAAACACACACACACACACCACTAAACAAAGTGTGGCTGGATATACCCTTTGGTAATAGTGAACAATGCTGTGATGGTAATAGTGAAACAATGTGTCTGAGCAAGGAAGCTTCATATAAGATTGAATTGAAAACAGATCAGCCAATATCATAATGCCCCTATATAAATCAATGGTGAGACCTCATTTGGAATACTGTGTGCAATTCTGGTCACCACACCTTAAAAAGGATATTATAGCTTTGGAAAAAGTGCAGAAAAGGGCAACTCGAATGATAAAGGGGTTGGAACACTTTCCCTATGAGGAAAGGTTAAGGCGCTAAGGGCTCTTTAGCTTGGAGAAACGACGACTGAGGGGTGACATGATTGAGGTTTATAAGATTATGCATGGGAAAGAGCAGGTAGAGAAAGAGGTACTTTTCTCCCTTTCTCACAATACAAGAACTCGTTGGCACGCCATGAAATTGCAGAGCGGTTGGGTTAGAACAGATAAGAGGAAGCACTTCTTCACCCAATGAGGGATTAACACTTGGAATTCACTGCCACAGGAAGTCGTGGTGGCCACAAGCATGGACGGCTTCAAAAGGGAATTAGATAAGCATATGGAGCATTGGTCCATCAATGGCTATTAGCCACAAGGTATAGATAGGGACTCTGGGGCAAGTGATGCTCTGTCATCTTGGTGCTTGGGGGGGGGTCAACAGTGGGAGGGCTTCTAATGTCCTGGCCCCACTGGTGGACCTCCTGATGACACTGGTATTTCTGGCCACTGTGTGACACAGAGTATTGGACTGGATGGGCCTTTGGCCTGATCCAACACTGGCATCTCTTATGTTCTTATATTCTTATAACCTTCTCTAATTGCCAGGACAGGAAAATCACTACAAGGAGTGTTATGGAATTAAAATGGTTTTTACTAGGTACTTACTTAGGAAAACCAGGTAAGGAAAGGCCAGGCAAGGTACCCAGTTGGTTAGTTTTGCTGTCTTTTTTGAGAAGTCAATCTTTGACACTGATGGATTTAAAGAGGGAAGGGAGCTGCTAGAAACCAGATCCTTTTGTAAGGCATCTTTAGGATCAGTTTTCCAAGACAAGCCTCTGGTCATTATTTGATGGCACACATTCCATGTGACCGTAGGAGCTATTTTGATCCTATTTGCAGACTAAGGGAGAGTCTAGAGTGAGTGACCGTGTGAGATGCTGAAAAAGAAGGTTCCTTGTGTCATCTTTTTTCCAAGCACCAGACTTGTCTTTTCAAGGCAGGAGGGGTCTAGGCATAACAGGTTACTTACATTTACAATATATATATAAAGCATGTATAAATTGCTTCCCATACATCCTGTGTGTGCTTCCACATGAATAAGGTTCACAGAAATTTTCAGAGGATGTCAAGTAGAATAAATATAGTATAGAATTAGTGACATTTGTCTGATCCAAGTAGAGAGATATATACACCAGGTGGAGATGTAAACAACTGAGTCTTGGATCAAATTCCTTTGTAACTGTATTCTCAGATACACTTATCTAAATTTCAAGACTGAATTATAACAGACATGATGAATTATATTACCTCTGCCTGCTATTTTGCTATAATGTTTTGCAAAGGCAGGACAACCGTTAGCTAAAACAAAGAATTGATTGAAATGTAGTAGAAGTTGCTGGTCTTTAGCCCTTCAATAGCCCTTGGGACTGATTCAACAGCCACATACATTGGAGCAAACCCTTTAGTATCCATGAGACTGCTACACTGGAAGTAGTCATTGCCTTTTCCTCTTGTGTATTCAACTGCAAGATAATGAGGCTTCTGGATTTTTCCTGCAGTTTTTCTGATGCTGGAAAGGTCATATTAGCTATTCATCAGTATTGGTTTTGGGTTGAGCCCAAGTTCCAGATGATTTAACAGATCATAAAGCTTTTATTCTGGAAGGTGGCAAAATAAACTCTAAAGAGATGGATGGTGTTTCTTATAGTATGCCAGAATCCTCTGCTTTGTGTAAAAGACAACACAGCTAAAAATGTCTGCTGCAAACTTTAAAATGAAGCCAGAACATTCTGTCTGAGGGAAAGCACGCAAATCTAAATCTTTGCAAGAAGTATGAAAATATGTTTCAGGGATATGTACAGAAGGTAATATAATATGGCGAAATAAGATGACTTACAGCCTGTATAACAAGGGATAGTCAAACAAGACTATAAAGCAGTTTCAAATCTACTTTTAAAACTCATATGTTTGGTTTAAAATACATTATATATATCACTACTTGGCACTAAGAGCCAAGGTTTCATAGTGGTTAGAGCAGGGGTAGGCAACATTTTTTATTCAGGTGCCAAAAAATAGACATAAGTACATACTGTATAAATCAATATCTGATATGTTTATATGTTCAAGTGCTTATTGCAATGAACATAAAAAGGAACAGAAAACTGCAGTAATGTAAGAAAAAAGATCCATGACATTTGATCTTTTCTATTTTTAGAGCAGCACAATTAGCAGATATTTGGGGCAACTCAAGTCTCTTCCTTTGTGACACATCACATGTCTTGAAGGATTTTTTCACCAGTGTGAACCACTGCGGCAGATGGGGATCACTGACTGTATTCATGCTTTTTTCTGCTCTGGGTTTTTGCTCCAGTTTGTTTTACTGACTGTATTGGTTTTTCTCCTCCCTTACACAGAGTAAATTTTCCGCATTTTTTTGGACCACTGCAAAACTCAATAATGTGTTTAAGGGACAGGAAAACTGATGGAGTTTGCAAAACAAGGGCCCCGGTCACATGGGGTGGATATCACGGGGGGGAGGTGTGGCTGTTTGCCCCGGAGCGAACTACCACGCGGCTGCCGGATCAAACGTCCCGCTGACATCCGGTGGTTTGGGGGGAGGTGCCGATCATACATCAATCCTGCGGCTTTTTTTTTTTTAACCGAAGTGTGCACATGCTCTGTTGGGTGCTTGTGTGCATCCCGTGGAGACTTGAAAAAAACCCACCTTTTCGCGATGGGACATGGGCGGGCGCCGGATGCCACGAGCTACCACCGGAAACGTGATCAGACACCTGCCCTTGCCCCGTGGTTTCCGGAAACTAGTACCTCGGAGGTACTAGTTTTTTACGGCGCATCTTCGGCGGGAAGCCTCAGGTTCGCAATGGGAGCTCTATGCTTCCCAGATGTTGCGGTTTGATCGCACCCGGAAAATCTGCCTATCTTCCATCTCTGTAGCGTGGCTAATGCTCCATGTGACCACAGCCAAGCTAGAACAAAAACCCAGTATAGGAAGCCTCATGTCAAATAGAAGAAATTTGTGATGTACCACACTACATGAAGGCCACCGTACGGAGATGCTACTATTGGCAAGTAGGATGCCAAATATCAGGGACAAATATGTAGTACAAACATTCATTGTTCCAGCTGCTATGCATCCACAAGGCTTGTAATCTTTGTGTCAATACAAGAAAGAATGGGATAAAATATCTCCTCAACTTTGAGAGGTTACCATGAGCTGCTGGCCTGTATCCAGCCAAAGACTCCAGTGCCTTTAATGGCACTTCAGTTTTCTTTAGAGGGGGTAGCAATTTCTGCCACTGCATATCCCCAGTTTGTCTCTTAGACAATTCCTGAGGGTCTGCAGACACCTCAGAACAAAGTGCCCTTACGTTTTTGGAACAGTGTGATTTTATTTATTTATTCATTCATGCATTTAAAATATTATATCTACCCTCTCCCTTCAGAGTGTAAGTGATTAGCAACACAACTTCAAGCTGCAGGGACACTGTGACTACTGCCTGCAGCCTCAGACCAGGTGACTAGCCAATGGCTGGTGGCCAGTGTACCTGGGGATCCTCCTGGGCCTCACCACTCAACAGATACGAAGAGCCAAAATCACCACTGCCACCAGATGTCTCTGTTCAGTCTTTCAATCCCATTGCCTCACACCTCCATGCCCTCCAGCCAGGCTGTTTCTTGATTCTTGAGAACTGTCTTGAAAGTTACTGCCCCTGGTCCCTACTGCACTGGCAGGTATGACTCTTCAGGGGTTCTAGGGCTAGATGTTTCCTGTGGCTGCCTTCCTGCATTCTTTAAACCCTTCTCCTTCCTCCTCACCCTTCCCAAGCTCCTCAGCTCTCTCCTTCAGCAGAAGAACTCAGCTGGGACAGCCTTGCTAACTCAACCAGGTGACTTGCTGTCCTGACCAGGTGCTTTGACCTTCTGTCTGTGGCTCCAGCACCTCTTCTTTCACTTCTCCTCCCCCTTTCCTTTGTTCTTGGCTGCCTTTTGATCATCCTCCACTTAAAGTGATCCCCACCCTCCTGCTGGCATCCCCACACTTCTACTGGCTCGGCCCCGTTTTCCTCCCACATGGGTTGTCAGGAGTGTACCAATGGCCCCAGAGCCCTGCAGAGCCATCTGAGTGGCCACAGACACAAAACCAGAAGAGTCTTCTAACAGAGAACAACAACACAGAGATTAAAAATGCAGCCAAATATGACCAAGCCGTTTATCCTCCAGCAAATGCCATCTGAAGTAGAACTGTCTTGCATGCCTTTCTAAATGCAACTGCTGTCTGAACCTATTTGTCTGTACCTTACCATAGAGAAAATCCATGCCCTAGCCATTGCTTTATGGATAGTCCTAAAAGAGGGCACCACAAGGAAAAGGTTTTTTTGAGAAATGGAACTACACTGAGGAATGTGGTTCAGTGAGGGCCGTAGGCCATTAAAGGCTTTAGAGATAATAACCTGCACTTTCAATTGGGCCCAGAAGCCAAGCTTAAAAGCATGCAGTCTCTGCCCTGAAAAGGTAAGTGTGGATTTGAACATTTTTATTACATTTTTTTTTCCTTGAGACCTTACCTTTTTAAACTTCTTCTTTGGAACATTTTTGCATGCCACCTCTTCATGTACTTTCTTGAGGTGGGTAACAAAATGAAGAAACAAAGTAATAAAAGTGAGATTAAAGGAGAGAGCCAATAAAACAATACCAGCACAAAAATATGTTTTAAAAATTATAAGTGCTAGGTTTTTTTAAGCCATGGATCATTGTTTTCACACTCATTGAAGTCATCATTACCAATGTCATCACAGAGGTAGTAGTAAAAAAAGCAGCTCTCTGATCCAAGTCTAAATAAGTGAATAGGTTTTGCAAACAGCTGTTCTGAGACTCAATAGGTAAGTTGGCCTAAGGCACAGAACATCCTTTTTCATATATCAAGGAGTTAGACTGCACTTCATTCTCTGAAGGAACAAACCATATGTTTGCTTTGGTGAGGCTTAAACAAGTATTCAAATAACAAAAGAAAGTATGATGATGTTGCTAGACCTATTGAAGGGCTGAAAGGGAGACGGTAAAAAAAACAGTATAGCAAAGTGGTGTTTGTAAAAGGCCACAATTAACTCAGAGTGATATGCCAAGGTAATGTTCTTAGAGATTAATATATTGTATTTGTACTTCTGTTAGCATCATAGAGCATCCAAAAACTCAGGGAAATTCATAGTTGTGCATTCATGTTATGAAATGGCATATACGTCAAGCACTTTTTACAGGACATATGGAGGAAAACATATTTAACTGTCTGTGAACCAATACACAAGCCACATTAATATAAAACCATAATCAGAAAAAACAGTGGTGTGCCAAGGATGGGGTGGGGGTGCACTCCAACCTGGGTGCAGCTTGCTGAAGGCCCTTGAAGCCAGTGTCATACTGTGTCCAGCCGAATGTCTTTCCTTTTATTTTTAAAGTGCAGCTCTGGCTGCAGCCACTAAGGGTGCGGGGGCATCTGTGTAGTAAAAAGCACTCTAGGATCAGCTAGGCTTCCCTTTCTCCAAGACTGAAGCAAACTTGCTTAACAGATCATATAAACAACACAGCAAGCTGATAGCTGCTAAAAGTTAATACCTTGAATAAACCATTGTAGGTCTTAAAGGTGGCACTGGACTCTAAATTTCTTCTGCTGCTTCAGGCCAACATGGCTGACCATCTGGATAGCTGCTACAGTAATTGCCACCTTGCAGATTTTTTTCACCAATATCTCTTCCTTTCCTTGCATCCAGCTAAGCCAGATCTTGCAAAGCAGTAGTTAGGGTGTTGCAGCAAGATAAAACATACCTTTCCCTCTCTTAATTTCTCTTCCCCTTTTCCATACATTTCTCATTCATTTCTATCTCCCTTCACCTAATTTTTCCATGTCCTTCCACTTTATTTTCACTTCTTAGTCTCAAGACCTTCTCATCCCTATTCTGTTTGGTGACAGAATGTATTTAAGAGTAGTATAGTAGCAAACCTTTGTTAATATTATAAAGAGAAGGCACTGGGTTTGCTGGCCACTGTACATTGCACTGGTTCTGCTGGCCTCCAACCCCGTCCCCTTGCTTGGACTGTGATTCTGTGCTTGACATTAGCTGGCATTGCCAACATGGCACTGGGTTTGCTAGGCACTGTGCATCATACTGGTTTTGCTGGGCTTACAAATGTGCTCCCCCACCTTCAGGTTCTACTGCAAAGATTCTCTGGTTTGACTTTCGTCCTTTGGAAACAATGGAGGATGGGGGTGCCCCTTCTTTGAGGGGCAGTGTGTTTCTTAACATCCTGTCTGGTGACTTTCGTAATCACTATTTTGTGATGCTTTGAATAGTGTTACTTAGTAAAAATTAGTACAAAGGCAGACTCCTAGCTCTCAAAAATTTCTTGTAGGTGTTTGGGATGGGCTTCAAAATGGAGAACAGAAGCCCTCCCAAGTGCCTGCTCAGAACACAACTGGTGTGATGGATTTTCTTTTTTTTGCTGTCAAGTCACAGCTGACTTATGGTGACCCTGTAGGGTTTTGAAGACAATAGATGTTGGGAAGTGGTTAGCCATGGCCTGCCTCCACGTTGGCCCTGCTTAGCTTCTGAGATCTGAGGAGATCAGGCTGTCCTAGGGCTATCCAGGTCAGGGCTAGGCTGAGAGTAATGTGACTGGCCGAGGGTCACCCAGCAAGCTTCCATGGCATGACTGGAGATTGGAACCTGGACTTCCCACATCCTAGACCCACACTTTAACCGCTACACCATGCTGGCTCTCATACTGGAACAGTGTGTTGGAATTTGATTTTTTTTTTTTTTACTGGCATGGTTATATCTATGAAGTTAAAAAAATAATTTTTTCACTGACTGCATATCTTTTCTGGATATTGAAACAAAGTTTGGCTCCCATGGCACCTTTAAGACCAAACTTTGTCTTGCTGCTTCAGACCAACATGTCTACCCACCTGAATCTATTTTTCTGGCCATTATTGTTATTCATTTTATTTCATGATTATTACTGAAAATAATTTAGTCATATAGAGGAAGGGCCCTGACCTGGATAGCTCCTGCCTGGCCTGATCTCATCAGATCTCAGAAGCTAAGTTGGTTCAAGGTGGAGGCAGGCAATGGCAAACCATCTCCAAATGTCTCTTGCCTTGAAAACCCTGTGGGGTCACCATAAATCAGCTGTGATTTGACAGCAAGAAAAACAGAGGAGGTGTGTGTTAAAAAAATTATCTGCCTGGGTGCCAAACAGGCTAGGTACCCCACTGCAGACAAACTTATATATAGTGAAAAAATAGCTTCAAACTACTAAAAAACATAGAAGCAGAAGAGGGATAAGCTCTATTTTTTCAGCTAAAACAAGACCAGGAGCTGTTTGTGATACAGATCATGAATTGTTAATATTGAAAATTAGAATAAAGCTGAAGAAAAGCACAAAAAATCATAGTGCCAAAGTACAATCTAAAGATTCCTGAAAAGTATTAAGACCATGTAAAGAACAGATTTGCATTACTAACTTCAGGTGAAAAGGAACCAGAAGAACTATGCATGAGTTGAAACCAGAGATATTATCAAGGAATAATGTGCAAAGACAATTCCTGTATCCCCTCTCGCAAAAGGAAAAGTCTTGATGGATGATTGATGAAACTCTTCAAATTGCTAAATTTAGATGTAAAAGTTTACAGAAACAGAATCAGGAGTCTAATGCAGCATCCCAGCAACTGGCACATAAAGACAAAGAGAACTATTTTAATACCCAGTATAAAGAAACAGAAGAGACTAACAAAAAAGTAAGAACAAGAGATCTGGCCCATAAGATCCAATAAATCAAGAAGAAATTTAAAGCAAGGTTAAGCATGTTGAAAGATCAACACAGAAACACATTAACTGAACAGGACAAAATAAAGGAAAGATGGGAGCAATACACTGAGGATCTATACAGAAGAGATGAAAGGATGATAGATGCCTTCCAGGAAGAATATTTTGAAGAAGAACCTGCGATTTTAGAAAGCGAAGTGAAAGCTGCACTCAAAGCAATTGGAAGAAAAATCAAAAGGAGGAGCTATTTCAAGTGACAGAAATGGAATCCATCAAAATCTTAATGAGAATATGCCAACAAATATGGAAAACAAAACAATGGCCCACAGAATGGAAATGTGTGATCTACATTCCAATTCCAAAAAAATAGATGTCAAAGACTGCAGCAACTATCAAACAATCACATCAATTTCTCACTTGAGTAAAGTGATACTCAAAAACAACAAAGAAAGTTACCAAATATGAAATGAAATATGCCAGATGCGCAAGATGGATTCAGAAAAGGAACAGGCACTGTAGATTATATTGCAAATTTACAAAGGTTACTGGAATACAGGAGAGAATTTCAGAAGAAAATCAGCTTGTGCTTCATAGGTTACAACAAAGCTTTGACTGTGTGAATTGTGAAAAGTTGTGGATGGTTCTATGGGTATGCCACAACATCTGATTGTTTTGATGAGCAACCTATACTCTGGACCAGAGGCTATTGTAAAGAGAGAAGAAGAAGAGGAAGAGGAGGAGGAGGAGGAGGAGGAGGAGGAGGAGGAGGAGATTGGATTTATACCCTGCCCTTAACTACCTGAAGGAGTCTCAGAGCGGCTTCCAAACTCCTTCCTCTCCCCCTCCCCACAACAGACACTCTGTGAGGTAGGCGGGGCTGAGAGAGTTCTTTCCAGAACTGTCCTTGGAAGAACAGCTCTGAAAGAACTATGGCTTGCCCAAGGTCATCCAGCAGGTGCAAGTGGCGTAGTGGGGAATCAAACCCAGTTCTCCCAGATTAAAGTCCATGCACTTAACCACTACCCCAAACTGGCTCTCAGTGGTTTGCAATTGGCAAACATTCCAGGACACTTGGCTTAAGAGGCAGTGAGGATTTATTTGATGTTCAATAAATTCTTCAGCAAATCCAATAACAAGTCCAGAAATTAAGACTTACATTTCCAAAAATGATATGGAAATGTGGACTGTAATACAAGAGAAGTTAGTTTTGGCTCATTGACAAAGTTGTCTCAGCTCATAGGAATGAAATTTCTACCTCTTGGCTAACTAAGGCCCTGGTCACACGAGCGAGATAATCCGTGGGGGGAGTGAGGCTTTTTGCTCCAGAGCAAAATGAAGCATGGTATCACAATCAGACATTCCCCCGAGGCTCCGGGGTCAGGCCGTCAGCTGCCCATCACATGTTGATGGTGAAGCGTGGCAAAGAAGGGTGAGGCAGTTCAGCAGTAATGTGTTTGTGCACATGCACAGTTCCACGTTTGCGCGCATACCACAGAGGCATATTTGGCACCCGGGCAAAAAATATCTGGTGGGAGGCAGATGGGCACAGGATGCAATGGGATATCAGCACTTCCGAAATCTGACGCCCGCCTGTGCCCCATGTTTTCCGCAAAATACTGCACTTTCCCAGGTATCTTTTTACTCCGCATCTTCGGGGGGGCGATACGGGTTGCCGACAGGTGCAGGACACTTGCCAGATGTTTTCATGTGATCGCGCCCATAAAATCCACCCAACATTCATCCCTATCGCACAGCTAATTCTGCATGTGACCGGGACCTAAAATGATAATCTCTCTTTGTATGTCAAAAGTCTGAAAAAGCGGGACAGGATTCCCATAAGAAAACTCAAGCTATGCATTGATAAGATTCAGCTGGTTTCCTGGGTTCTTTGAGGGCTGAAAACTATTTTCATGGAATTTCTTTCATCCCCAGGCTTCTGACTGTCTATGTTTCTCACAGATAATTGGTGCCTTTAAAAATCATTTTTCTATAATACTTTCATATGTTCCACCTTTCTACTTCATTGTTGGAATCCATTTCAGGTGACTGTTGTTTCTGTCCAGATAGGGCAGGGGCAAGTGACTGCAAAGAGCACCCCAGCCAAAATTCCCCTCTGCTTCTCTTGAGTAATTTTCACTGAACAGACAGGGAAAGGTGTATTTTCTTAACAGACATAGTACTTGGAAAGCTCTCTACTACCAACTCTGTTGTGAACAACCATAACACCTATATTTATCTGAATTTACAGTTCAGCCTCCCAACAAACAATCCCATCTTAATGATAAGATTACATGTTCTTCACTGATCATCTTTTTTGCTGTGTGGTAACTTCTGATAAAAAATAGCCTATCAAATCAAGGTGAATGAATGTTATAAAATCCGATCTACTCTTATAAGATTATCTTTTGTATGTGACTCAGTGACTCATCTATTGCTGAGTTTTTTTGACAAGCTTCACAACTTCTATTACTGTGTCAGTTTTGCTGCATGTTCCATTGTGCCACTGGACAACTTAAAATTAAACTATAAAGGCAAGGTATATCAGTT
This sequence comes from Gekko japonicus, assembly GCF_001447785.1. Lineage (NCBI taxonomy): Eukaryota > Metazoa > Chordata > Lepidosauria > Squamata > Gekkonidae > Gekko > Gekko japonicus. Next base: position 331,441 of record NW_015164701.1, read on the forward strand.
CAGAATCTAGTCTAAATGAAGTGGGGGAAAGGAATGAAAAATACAGTATAATGGTACACTTGACTGAAAAAAATGGAGACTGGCAGGTTAACATGGATAAAAAGATCTTTATCATTTCAGATCAGTTTTGTCTCTTTGTTTTAAAAAAATTTGCAGGATCACCAAAGATATACATATCTTTAAGAAAAAAGTTTGAGTCCAGTGGCACATTTAAGACCAACAAAGTTTTATTCAAGGTATGAGCTTTGTGTGCACACACACTTCCTCAGGTACATTGAAATGGAAGTTAACTGTCCGTAAATATAGGCAGATGATGAACAACCAATTAGCATACAAAATAATGAAGATGTTTTAGCAGATGTAAAGATCAAACAAAAATAACAAGCTAAGTTTATATGGTCACCATTTGTTTGGATTTAATTACAGTGGGGGAAAGTGGAGTAAATAAATATGTCAAAATAGGAGACTGATGTGTAAATGTATCCTTTGTGGAATGCTAAGAGTAAATAACTGAGATCCTGTTGTTACACTCCAGCATACTAACAGCATACTTTTCTTTGGCTGCGGTCACACGGAGCATTAGCCACGCTACTGAGACGGATGATAGGTGAATTTTCCAGGCACGATCACACCGCAACATCTGGGAAGCGTAGAGCTCTCATGGTGAACCCGAGGCTTCCCGTCGAAGATGCGGAGTTAAAAACTAGCACCTCCGAGGTACTAGTTTCCGGAAACTGCAGGGCAAGGGCTGGCGTCTGATCGCGTTTCCGGTGGTAGTCTATGGCATCCGGCGCCCGCCCATGTCCCGTCGCAAACAGGTTTTTTCCCCCCAAGTCTCCACAGGATGTGCACAAGCACCCAACAGCGTATGCGCACGAAGAGGAAAGCGAAAGTTACATTGCTCTGCAGAATCGCGCATGCCATTGGTGAGATCGCGCCGCGCCGCTTCTTTGCCACGCTGCAGGATTGTCGTGTAATTGCCACCTCACCCCTACCCACGGGACCTCGACGGGACCTGTGATCGGGCGGACGCACATTATTTTGCTCCAGGACAAACTGCCACGCTTCCCCCCCCGCATTTTACGGCCCATGTGACCAGGACCACCATTGGTTACTAGAGCACACAAGACAATTTCAGAAGAAAATCAGCTTGTAATGCATAGGTTACAGCAAAGCTTTTGACTGTGTGAATCATGAAAAGTTATGGTTGGTTCTAAAAGAAGTGGGTATGCCACAGCATCTGATTGCTTTGATGCACAACCTGTACTCTGGACACAAGGCTACCGTTAGGACAGAATATGGGGAAACAGAATGTTTTCTAATTGGCAAAGGTATCAGACAAGGATGTATTTTATCTCCTTATCTCTTCCATCTATATGCAAAACATATCATAAGGAAAGCTAGACTAGATTTAAATGAAGGCGGAGTGAAAATTGGCAGAAGGAACATTAACAATTTGAGATATGCAGATGACACTACATTATTGGCAGAAACAGTGAAGACTTGAAACAACTTCTGACGAAAGTTAAAGTAGACAATGCCAAAGCAGCATGACAGTTGAACATCAAGAAGATAACAGTAATGACTACTGAGGAATTAGACAACTTTATGGTTGATGATGAGGAAATTGAAATTGCTAAAGATTTTCTATTTCTTGGCTCCATCATCCACCAAAAGAGAGACAGCAACTAAGAAATCAGATGGAGATTGAGGCTGGGAAGGACAGCCATAAGGGAGCTAGAAAAAATCTATAAGGTTAAAGATGTGTTGCTGGTGACCAAGATCAAGATGATTCATACTGTAGTATGGGTGTGAAAGATGGACAATGAAAAAAGCTGAGATGGAAGAAAGCTGATTCATTTGAAATGTGATGTAGAAGGAGAGTTCTACAGATACTATGGGGGGCCCAAAAGATAAAAAAGTGGGTTCTAGAGCAAATCAAGTCTGAATTCTCCCTAAAAGTTAAAATGATTAAACTGAGGATGTCATACTTTGGTCACATTAGACTCACTGGAAAAGACCATAGTGCTCAGAAAAGTCAAAGTAGGAAAAGGAGAAGATGCAATGTGAGTACGATTGACTCAATGAGGAAGCCACAACCCTCAGTTTGCAAAACTTGAGCAAGGCTGTTAACAACAGGATGTTATGGAGGTCATTAATTCATAGGGTCGCCATAAGTCAGAAGCAACTTGACAGCACTGAGCACACAAAAAGGGTGTTCTACAGCTTCCCTTTGTTGCTACAAAGTTGTAAAAGGAAGAGGTCATCCTCCTATCCTGCTAGCAGCAGCCAGTGATATAAGGTGAGGGCAAGTACAGTGTATCAGTACAGCTCTGAGGGAAAGGGGATGAAACTGGACAGGCAGGTGATCAGTCACTACTCTCGTGTATCTTAGAGATACTCCAGTGCAGTGCCCCTTTGGCTCTAGGTCACAGCTGCAGAGCACTGCTGGCACAAACTGCTGAACTGGGGGTAGAACTTGGTATTAATTCTGTCCCCTTAAGCAGAAGGTCTCTGTCCCTATGGGTTCTTATCACCCCAGTGGGTACGCACCTATCAGTAGGAAGTCACAGATTCCAAAGTGTTACTGATATGAATTAAGAGGTTTATTGGAAAGCATTACTGCACAATACAGTATAAAAGCAAAGTGCAAACTGAATCAGATGTATGATACAGGAATACATATGAGAAAGGCATATTTAAGCCACTAGGCATTATAAAAACACTGGAAATAAAAGACTGCAAACATGAGAGCAAACTTAAGGCATGCTAACCAACCTGAATGTTAAACCATTAATTGCCACCCTACTACCCTTCTAGTTTTAGCTCAGTTTCCTAGGAAGCAAGCTGATGCAGTTTCATAGCTACCCATATAAGGATCCAGGAATACTGCAGAGACAGGACCATCACAAGCTTGTGGGCCTCTCAACCCTCGGTCTCCTTGGAAGTAGGAGGAGGGGATAGGGAGAGGATAGGCCTTTTGACATCTCAAGACATCTTCAAAGAAGGATGACCTTAAACAGAAAAGGCTACTACTAGCTTTAAAAGAAAAGCTGCTACTAAACTTGCCTTCTTCTTGGACTTTTCCACATTTCCCTTGGGCCAGGGTGGTACCATGTGGGCACATCACTTCTAAGAGGTAGAGAGAGAGGCATGACTAATTTTTTCCCTCATTCACTGTTTACTTTGTCATACAGAAGAGTGCAAAACCCCATACACATAGCATCTTCCTAGTATCCCAACACAATTTGCTGGTACAAGCTTTTCTTATCAGTCATGAAATTGTTCGTCTTGTTTGTCAGAGTTTCAGGTGTTCCCCCATGTACTAGGGACTTTGTACTTTCACAGCAATGAGCAGTGCATTCTGGGAACTTCCAATGATGAGTTTCAGGCTAGAATTCAAGCAAAAGTACTCTTGTATAGCATGATTATATGCGCAAACAGTTGGGAGGGTATTCCCCCTTATGTGATGAACCCAGTCCTGTGCAACCTGGTTCTTATGGCATCTCAGCAGCTGCTTTCCTTAACTCAGTTGGCAAAAAAAATAAACAATCCAGCAATCAATGCTTCTCCTCACCCCATCTCTCTATATAATAATTCTCTTTTGGTCATGGACTCTCCTGAACATTCCACATGCTCCCAAATATCTGTCACTCAGAAGCTGTCCCTATCCACTGGCTGCATTGCCTGAGTCTCGCCTTCAATATTCTAATCAGTTTGCTGTTCCTCTCCCCCCAAAAGCCAGTTGGAACACAGAGGTCATTTGCATATGCGGCCTGATTGGCTTTTGCCTCTAACATTCTAAACAGGTTGCTGTTGCTGTTGGGAGTCACTGAATGTGTCCTGAGGTAAAATACATATCCCAATCTCCCTGTGGAGCCTGGAGATCTCCCAGAAATCACCATGCTCCCCAGCCACAGCACAGCATTTCCCCTACAGAAAATTTCCCAGCTATTACAATGGCTGCTTTGGGCAATGGACTCCAAGAAGTGTCTCCTGGAGAAAATGGCTGCTTTGGACACTGGACTCTATGGAATTATACCCTGCTTAGGTCCCTCTACACCCCAAACCCTGCCCTCCCCAGGCTCTTCCCCTCAAATCTACAGGTCTGGCCCTCACCTTAGTATTGCCAGCCTCCAGGCAGCAACTGGAGATCTCCAAGATCAGTTCTCCTGGAGAGAATGGCTGCTTTGGGCAATGGCCTCTATGGCATTATACCCTGCTGAGGTCCTGCCACACCCCAAACCCTGCCCTCCCCAAGCTCTACCCCTCAAATCTACATGTCTGGCCCTCCCCTTAGTATTGCCAGCCTCCAGGCAGCACCTGGAGATCTCCAAGATAAGTTCTCCTGGAGAAAATGGCTGCTTTGGGCAATGAACTCTATGGAATTATACCCTGCTTAGGTCCCTCCGCACCCCAAACCCTGCCCTCCCCAGGCTCTACCCCTCAAATCTACAGGTATTTCCCAACCCAGAGTTAGCAACCCTGTAACTGGCTATGGAACCACTTTCCAGACCATTGGAACCCAGAAGACATGGTATAGGAGGAGGTGCTTTTCTAACTTAGCTGCCACTGCATAACCCCAAATCAACGTAAGTCAGGGGTGGAGGGAACCATACCTGTTACCATGAGGCTGTCCTCCCATACTACCCACTTGGGGCAGCAAAATGACTTGAGACAGCCCTGCCTTATAGCTAAGCAGAAGGAAATAAACATGGCTTGCCTCCCTCTATTTTCCCCTTCCCTCTGCTGCCCCACCAGCCACAGTTGGGACACTCACCTGGAGCTTCCTTCTAGAGCTCATTGTATTCCTTCCCACAAATGGGCCTTACTCCTAGTAATATTATATAGGCAAAACACAACTGAAGTCCTCTGGTGGAAGGGTTCCCCCCCCCCTATGGTAAAATCCATTTGGACAAGTTTTAGACAAGTTTCCCCTCCTGATTGAACACTTTGAATATTAAGAGGTGTTTCCCAATGTTTACAGCTACTTCTGTTTAGACCTTCCTCATGGAATGCAAAACAATCACTTGGTGCTGTATTGCTGTAGTCTCAGAAAAAGTCATGATTTCTGATAGCAAACTACACAGAGTCAGGGTCTGAAATCCATTTTGTTCAAAGATAGAGGCTTTAAGTGGGCCAATTCAGAGCCAAAAATGTACCAAATTAACAGTTGGGAGCTATTTTCCCACCTGAGAAGTCCAAAGCTAGTCTAAATGGTACTCGAACTGAGCTATTTGTTCTTTACATTCTGTGACGTATCATATCAGGGCTAATCCATGAACCAACCATACACATTCCAGAGAATAACAACGAGGAAAATATGATTTATGAAATTGGCATTTAATCTTTATTGATCAGAGATTGATCACAGCAAGTGGACAAGGCAAGGACATGGTAAAGGACACATACAAATAATATGTAGATAAAAGCCAGGAAAGACTACAGTCTTGGAATGTTAAGAGAGTGTGTGATGACATTAGCCAGATGTTCCATATATGTAAACTACAGAGACAAAAATCAAAAGGAACCTCTATGGCAAGAACAGCTAATAACTGTCTTAAAACAATTTGTAAAAGGGTAGGGGCTACAAGACTATGTACTATCCCCCTTCCTTGCCAATCCATGTAAGCAGTGAATAAACAGTTTAAAACAAATCTTAGTGCAAACAATTTGGCATTTGGCTCGATAATTAAAACACACGAATGCTTTGCTCCAGTAAATAAACACCCCTCATCCATTTCTTGGACATTACAATAGTTGTCATTTCTCAAATGCAAAGTTTCTGATATCGTAGCCAAATTTTCTTGCAGTAGGATTAAGAATTTGAAGCCCGATTTTCTGCACATGATTCTCGGAAAATACCAGTTGTAAATGTATAACATTCCAATGGGGGAAATGCAGATAATCCCTCCAAAATGCATACCAGTTGAAGCCGGTCTGTCTGAAAAAATGCATAGTGTAGATGTTCTGTCTGTGACCTTGCCGATAGTATAGGATCCCAAACAATCATGAAATATCTTTGTTTCCAGGGCATAATTCTAGTTGCAAGCCTGGTTGACATAAGGTTTTATTCAGTCCTATCTAGCTGTACAGCAAGACATTTAATATATTTGGGGATCTAGGGTGATATTGTACACAGAAATACTATTTGTATGCTTAAGTGTATGTTCTGATTAAGATGAAGCTTCCAGTTATGATATGCAATTCCAAACCTGAGTGTCTCTGCGATCAGGCATATTAACATCAGGAGACAGAGAGGCTAGTCACGTAACAACAGCCCCTCGGCCTATTACATCTAATAGTTCAGACACTGCAGGGTTGCCAACTTCAATGTGATCATTGCTCCTGGAGGAAATAGAAACTTTGAAGGGTTTAGTCTATGGCCTCACATCCTTACCAAGCTCCCTCCACTCTAAGAACATAAGAGACACCAATGTTCGATCAGGCCAAAGGCCCATCCAGTCCAATACTCTGTCACACAGTGGCCAAACACTAGAAGCCCTCCCACTGTTGCCCCCCCCCCAAGCACCAAGAATACAGAACATCACCTGCCCCAGACCAAGAGTTCACATAAGAACATAAGAGAAGCTAATGTTGGATCAGGCCAATGGCCCATTCAGTCCAACACTCTGTGTCACACAGCGGTAAAAAATACCAGGTGCCCTCAGGAGGTCCAGCAGTGGGACCAGGACACTAGAAGCCCTCCCACTGTTCCCCCCCCAAGCACCAAGAATACAGAGCATCACTTGCCTCAGACTGAGAATTCCTATCTATACCTTGTGGCTAAGAGCCACTGATGGACCTCTGCTCCCCACTGATGGACCTCTGCTCCCCACTGATGGACCTCTGCTCCAAAAGAATATGGACTGAGAAAGAGAGAGAGATAGAAAGAACACAAGAAAGACAGAAACACAAAAGGGGGAAGGAGAAAGAGACAGAGTAAGAGAGACATAGAGAAAAAGAGAGAGAATGAAAGACAGAGAGAAAGAGAGAAAGGCAGAAAGAGAAAGAGAGAAAAAAGACAAAGTAAGAAAAAGAGAGAAAGAGAGAGAGAGAGGAAGGAAGGAAGGAAGGAAGGAAGGAAGGAAGGAAGGAAGGAAGGAAGGGAGACATAGAAAACAGATTGGGAGAGAGGAGTAAAAGAAAAACAAAAAGAAGAAAAGAAGACAAAAAGAAAGACAATAGGAAGGCAGGCAGGCAGCCAGAAGCATCCCTTCCCTCCCTCTTGCTTTTTTGGGGGGGAGGGGAGCAAAAGGGCAGCCTGAAATGGCTGCCCACCTGCCCTTTAAAGTGAGCAGCTGACATTCGAATCACAGGTCAGCTGTTAGCAGTATAGACCACAGTCCCTACTCATTTCTCCATGGAACTCTGTAAACCATTTTTTACAGTGGAACTCTATTGCTTGTGTAGAAAAGCCCTCTTCAGTAATTCAGTTTTACATCATTTGCAGAAACCTGGGAGAGTGGGTGTTTCAAAAATCCATAGTTTAGACAATTAGTAAAATCAGGATCATGCACTTACTACAACACTTTGCTCACCAGACCACCCAAAGAAGTTGTGGAGTCTTGTGAGCAAAAATTCTACTTGGTGAGCTACTGGCATTAAAGTTGTGAGCAAGAGATTTGGCTACTGCATAAATTAGTTTGCTCTGGAGCCATCCTTCCTGAGCTAAGACAAAACTGTGTGAGCCAGAGGCTAAAAAACTGTGAGCTAGCTCACACTAACTCAGCATAGAGGGAACACTGGTTGGATCTAACATTCTAATCATCAACCTTGACAAGCATAACAGATGTTATATAATACACAAACTGGATTAAGTGGTTTTCAAAAGTGAGTGAATTTTGGACAACTCAGTCTGGGAATTCCTGCTTTAAATATAGCCAGTACACAGCACTTTGCTCAATTGCACAGGCTCTTCAGAGAGTACCTGTGCATGCATATTTTGTTTTAAGGCAGCCAACCACCATCCATGCAATCAGTGCCCTGATTAGGTTCAAGCCTTTGAGCAGCTGGGAGTGCACCTCTCATTCATCTGAAAACATGCCGCTGCCCATTGTACTGGCCCTCACAAGTTAGTGAGGGAGGTCACCATCATCCAAAGGAGCAAAGAAGCTCAGCTGTGGAGGTGTGTGGAAACCAGCAACACCCTGCAAAAAATCCTGCCTGAAAATGGGTGTGGATTTTTCTTTCGGTCTCACTTGCGGGAATTCTCTTGGTGTTGTTTGCAAACCCTGAACAGGGAAAATCCATTTGCACAGCCCGGAGCGGTGAAAACTCAGTCTCGCTATTAGTCATTTTGCTATTAGTCATAGAAGCTTGAAGTGAGATGTACTAAAAGGAAGGACGGGATTGCCCATTGGAAATAATGGGAAACATTTCAAGGCCCATTGGAAATAATGGGAGCCAAAAATGCCAATTGACTTGCATGGGCTCCATTGAAATACCTTACAGTACAAGTAGAGTTGCAATAAAAATGCGGAATGGATTTTCCATTAGCATCTCTGGGCTCAAATAGACTACTCTGGGAATGGAATGAGAGACCACGGAGTGGAATGACAACCCCTAGGAGTAACAGAAGTACATCCCACTCAGAGTTTAAGGAAGGAGCACCTCAAAGGGAAGAGCCACAGAGGTTCCATGCTGGGCAACCCCTCCACTAATTCCCTAGAGAAATGTTCCCTGCAAGGGGGCAAAAAAACCCCAAACCCTCAAAGCCCACCCAGTTCTCACTTGTGAGGAAAAATCATTAGGCAGATCCAGGTGGTCAGCTGTGTTGGTCTACAGCAGAAGAATAAATTTAGAGTCCAGTGGCACCTTTAAGGCCAACAAAGGTTTATTCAAGGTATGAGCTTTTGTGTGCATGCACACTTTTTAAAATACAAGACAGTTATCCCTTTTCCATCTCTCATGCCTCTTTAGTTTACCACTGCCACACTTGCCCATTCTTCCATCTCCAGGCCAGCCCACCTCTATTTGCTAGAGGGCAAAGACTTCCAGTCCACCAATCCACTTTCCCAAGCTCATTTCCCCAAAACATTAGCCATGTTCCCATATCCCAGCCCCTTTCCCCCTTTCCTCACCTGCAGGATGCCCAGCTCACCAGCCCCTCCGCTCCGTCGGGAGCTGCCACCGCCGCCACTGTTCTCAGGATCATTCTGGTGCAGAGGGCTGAACCAATTGTCCCTAATCTACTAGGCTCTACTGGCCAAACAAATGCAGCTGAATTCTCGGCATCCTGTTCCCCCTGAACAGGCATGTTTTGTGAGCGGGAATTTAGAGTGTAGCCAGTAAATCCAGCTAGTTTACTGAGTTGGGGTTCCCAGCACAGCGCCTGGTGCAGCTTGCCATCGAGGTACTCCAGGTGCTCGTGGACGGCCACTTTGTGCGCTGTCAGCTTGGCCAGCAACGCCTGCAGTGTTGGGCAGCCAGGTTGGTGATGCAGCTGTCAAGGAGGAGGTGCTGGGCATCGATGGGGTGCTTGTGCTCCAGGCAGCTGGCAGGCCAGTGAGGCATTCATGCTCAGCCAGCCCCCCACCCCAGGCCTGCAGGTAAGCTTTCTGCACCTGTCACCCAGCCATGAGGCAAGGGCCTGCCGCCCACCCCAGCAGCCAAGTGGCAAAACCGCAGTTAGCCTAGCATGAACATGCCCAAACCTTACCTTCCACCGGCTGGGCGGGCGATCAGGAACCACATGTGACTCTCTCTGGCTCTGCGAGGCCAGGCGGCTGCCAGAGTCCAGACTGAGGATCCGAGTGTGATGCGGGCAGCACCGCTACCCACCACGCCACCACCAGAGCAAGTGAGGGGGCTGCTGGGAGCTGGGAGTGTGCTCTTAGGAAGCTGCTGGGGCGGGGACCCACACTCCTCCAGCCAGTAGAGAGACAGAGAACTGACCTGTGCGGCTGTGCTGGAGACAGCTGGAGGGGGGAAATCGACTCGCACAGTGCATGCCGCACACAAGAGGGAAGAGAATTCTAGGGTGTCACTTTTCCAGCCTCCATCCCCCCCCCCCCGGGCCCAATTTCAAAAAAGCGGGGAAGGGGGTTCTAAAGCGGGGGTTCCCCTGCCCTCAGCGGGGGCTTGGCAAGCCTAGCTGGAGTCATTGCTGGATCAGGGCTAACAGCCCTGTAGCCTGTTCAGCCATTGATGACTTGAACCTGTCCCTGGATAACTCAGCAGCTTGATGAGGTGCATCTGTCCCTGAGTGACTCCTGATAAAAGTAACTTGTCCACAATCCTTGTCTGCTGCTGTGCTCTAGACTTTTGTGTTCTTCACCTTCTGGACCGTGACCTGGCTTGTACTCTTTGGATTTGTCCTTCTGGTTTGATGCTTGGGATTTTGAATCACTGTGCTTTGACCCTGCATTGTGTTTGGACTTGCCCCAAGGGCCTGCCTGAACCCAGACACTATGATAAATGACTGTTTTAAAATAGTTTATCATGGAATCAACTTAAAAGGGGGGTGACTTTGCATCTTATCCTCATTGCTGCCTAAGATCTATTTTCGATGTGTTGGTTTTTTAATATTGATGTGTTTTAACAAGGCAGGTGTAATGATACCTGATGAAGTAACTTATTTATTGTCTTATATGCCAATAAAGGTATTGTATTGTATTGATCTGTTGGTTGTTAAACCAGTAAGGGATGGTGGTCACAATCACTGTGTTCATATTCAGGGCATATGGAAATGTACTCAGAAAATCCATCATAGTCTCATTTATCAAACTTCTCAAAAATGAAAACAAGTTAGTAAAAAGAAAGTTGAAAAGGAGAATCAAGGAGGTCAAATATTTTCAGTAAGCTTAGAGCTTACTTAAAACCATGCTAGCAGAACCTCACACAGAGTATATACAATAGATTATGAAAAGTACAAGCAAGTCCAAGAGCATGCCAGCATAGTTAACAAGCACAGTCAAGCAAGTTAAAGGACTTACTTAAAAAGTTGAAGTCTTGCCCTCACGAGGGCAATAACAAGTGGACATATTCTAGGAAAACAAATGTAAATCAGCAAGCAACACCCCACCACCACCACCGCACATTCCAGGAACCCATTGCTAAATATGTTATGGCAAATTCTAAACAAATCTTTAAATACATTAGAAACACTAAGCCAGCCAGGGAGGTGTCTGGACCATTAGAAGATAAAGGATACAAAAGGATTAAAAAGTAATATAAGGAGATTACTGGGGAGCTGAAGGAATTCTTTATGGAAAATATTAGATATCTGCCCCTGAACTAATTTTGGAGGGACAGGGTTTGAAGATCTTGCTCAAATGGTGAAACAGAGATGAAGTCCCCACTGCTGGACCTCCTGATGGCACCTGATATTTTTGGCCACTTTGTGACAGAGTGTTGGACTGGATGGGCCATTGGCCTGATCCAACATTGGCTTCTCTTATGTTCTTAAGTCAAGGGTTAATTGACAATTAAAATGGGGGGGGGGGTATCAAGTCCATACAAATATATCAGAGACTTGTTAGTGCTTCACAAAAGCACCCAACTAGCCATTTCAGGGAATAAGGTATCAGATTAGATAGCCCTGTGGTGTGATTTCAGAGGGCATTTATGTTTTTATGGAATGTCACTGGTCATTTTTGCACTGGTGCAAGCAACATGAAACCTTTGACATGTTAAAAAAATATGCACAGTGAACTGGAGAACTGTAATTATTATTATTATGATTGTTACCTTTGCTGGAGATAGATCAAGACGGGTAGCTGTGTATTCTTCAGATAATGTGTGTGTGAGAGAGTGAGAGATGGGGGGTACTATCACTTTCTTAAGAAAAGTAATATAGATCTAATCCTGCCTCTCTTCATCCCAATCTGATATGTTATTGGTTTGTGAAATTTAGCTGAAAGTACTGTTGAATTACAGCGCCAACCCGCCCCCCCGCTGTGATTTATTTCACAAATCTGACATTATAAGCAAATATTTTGTTTTCCACCTAGTTCAGTAGTAACTTCTCTGATGGTTAGCTGTTCTCTGGCAGAGAAAGACGTTTCTTAGCACTTACTCAGATCCTTTATCTGGAGGTGCCAAGGACTGAATCTGGGATATTTTGCCATAATTCCTGTCTGATATCTGTATGTTCCTTTTGACCCAGGAAAGCTATGGCAGATGTATTCTGCTGTATATGTATAAAGATTCCTAGGACTGATTTATGTGTTTGTACCAGCAAATCTCATGCACATGTAGGATCCAGAATAACTGAATGACTCACCAGCCATGTAAATTTTGCAACAATTGCTACAGCCAGTCACTGAAAATTACAGATGTTCCTAGCTAGAAGCCCAGTGCCCCATGCTGTATACTGGAACCTCCATATGCTTGAGGTTCCCAGTGGCTCCATCTCTTGTACTAGAACAGAGTATGTGTAAGTCAGAGAAATGAAGTTAGTGGATTTCCCAGTCTCAAGTGGTGCCATACAGCAATTATATCACACATGAGCTGCATATCACATGTTCTTGCTTTGGGAGAGTAACAAAGAAGTTGTTATCTCTAATCATGTTGCTCTGTGGTTAATTTAGCCGATCATAGTATTCTTTAGTAACTAAACTTCATCTAAGAGGAGGTTGTGTGGGTTTTTAAAAGCAAATTCCAGGACCCATAAGCTGTACCGTGAATTTAGAGCTCAACTAAATATTATGTGAAATGTTTGGCTTATTGTACTGGAAAAATGCAGCAATGTGATGTACAAAATGCAAACCCCATCTCAGAATTCTAAGGAACAATTGTTCTTTTCCATTGGCTCATTGTCAAAATGACTACAAAAATTCTAATTTAACCTAGTATATACATGCCTTCTAAGTATCTAGCTTTCTGTCTGCCTATGTACAATTTGGATTTTCTCCACTAAAACACTAGCATTTGTAATGGGAACATTCCCTTGTCTCTTTCTTTTTGCTGTTCTCCAGAAATAAAGATTCCAATTCATACACAGTTTAGAGTAGTCTTAATGCTAACCCTGTTTGACAAATCTTCCTGTCAGCTTCAACTGTGAATGGCTAAAGGCCAAGTAATTGTCAAATGGACTTTGGCACTGGATTAAAAATTAAATCTATTTCTATTTCCATTCTTTTATGCCAGACACACATTCTCTTTCCCCCCCACTGCTTTTGACTACTGCTAACAGAGAACGGAACCACAAAGTGGTGTTTCACAAGTTTTTAAAAGTAAAGAGGAAGGGAGAGAATCCCTTTAAAGGCATTTTGGAGATCTTTTTTTTTTAAAAAAAAAACCAGATAGATAGGGAGGAGGAGGGGGAAATTGGATTTATACCCCACCCTTCACTTAGAGAGCAGTTTACAATCTCCTTCCCTTCCTCTCTCCACAACAGACACCCTGTGAGGTAGGTGGGCTGAGAGAGCTCTGAGATAACAGCTCTGAGAGAACTTGGGACTGACCCAAGGTCACCCAGCAGCTGCATGTGGAGGAGTGAGGAATCAACCCCAGTTCTCCAGATTAGAGTCCGCCACTCTTAACCACTACACCAAACTAGATAGATACTCTCATATACACCTTTTCTGCATTTGCTCCTCCACTCTTATCATACCAGTTTCTCAGAAATATGCTTCTATTTCTAATCATGAAAGCCAAGAAAAACCCTGTTGGCTTGTCAGGGTTTGTTTGTTTGTTTGTTTCCCTATTATCCTGGGAACTCTCAAGTGACTCTAAGTGGAAACAATAGGGGCAACCACATGATACCATGTTTGTGTATCATACATAGGAATGTTTTATAAGGTTCACAAATCCCTTTTAATACAATGAGACATTGATTAAAAGGGGGGGGATGTGACAGTCAATTGACATTTATTGATTTATATTTATAAATTCACCTTATAGACCGCCCTCCCCCATGCCACAGGCTCAGGGCAGTGAACAACAATTTCAGTAAACATATTCACAAATCAAATTAAGTTAATTAAAATAATAAAAACAATAGCAATACAAAAACAATTTAGATGATGCTTAACAAACTAGAATTATATCCTTACCTACATGTGGGGAGAGGAAAGAAAGGGGACGTGCCAGGCAAGATGGAGGGCGTTGTTGTTCTCAGCCGTAGGCCTGGCAGAACATCTATGCCTTACAAGCTCTGCAGAACTGAATTAGGCAGAATTAGGCAAGGCAGAAATGTCATTCAGTAGAGAGTTCCACCAGGTCAGAGCCAGGACCAAAAAAGTACTGGCTCTGGTTGAGGCCAGCCAGTAGGTTCTTCTCTCCATAGCATAATGCTTTTCAGGGGGGTTATAGAAGGAGATGCAGTCCCATAGATACATTTAGGGCCTTGTAGGTTAGTACCAGAACCTTGAACCTGATTCAGTATTCAACCTGGAGCCAGTGTAACTGTTGGAAGACTGGTTGGATGTATGCTAACCATGGGGTTCCAGTAAGGACCCACGCCACTACATTCTGGACCAGTTGTAGTTTCTGAGTCAGTCTCAAGGGCAGCCCTGCATAGAGCAAGTTACAGTAGTCTAGCCTGGAGGTAACCATTGTGTGGATTACTGTGACTAGGTCAGGGCAAGACGGGAAGAGGGGCAGTTGCCTGACCTGGCATAGCTGAAAAAATGACATTCTAGCAACATATGTGATCTGGACCTCCATCAATAAGGAGGCATCCAGAAAAACATCACCCAGGCTCTTGACAGTCAGTACCAATGATAAGTACATACCATCAAGAGCCGGGAGTTGACATCCCCATCCTGAATCCCCCCTTCCCAGCCATAGAACTTCTGTCTTAGATGGATTCAGTAAGTGGACAGCTGAAAATTGGCACAGCTATCTGTTTGAATTTATACAGTCAGACATCGTGGCAACTCTACGTAAGGAGTTAACATGGGAAGGAAAATCCAAGGAAGGAAGAAAAGACATTCAGTGGAAGATTCAGACTTTGTGCTCATGGCTGGGGATAAAGGACTAAGAACAATATGAAGATAGGGAGGGGAAGAGGGGGGGAAGGGGGGGAAGAAAACTGTAAGAAGTTGAACAATATGTGGTGTACAAGTAATGGATAAAACTAATAAAATATATATTTAAAAAAATGGATTCAGTCTCAGTTGGCTCTGTTTCAACCATCCCACTTCCATAGCAAACAACCAACTTGTGTCTTGAGTGGAAATTGGGAAATTGAATGTGAATGCGAATGCCCAATGAATAGCTGCACTGAAATTTCTTTCATTTTAGGAAGAGAGATAAAACATAAGAATATTTGTCAGCTGAGGTATGTACTTCCTCTTGCAGGAAGGAAAACCAAAATTTAAATCTGTCACTAAAGCTCCCTAGTGCTTGAAAATACACAAAGTCTGATCTCTCCAAATAAGAAAAAAGATCAACTTGCATTCTGAAATGATAATTTCCTGTGTCAAAGTATTATGAGGCTTTGAACAGTAGCTAGCAAGCCCGGAGTTGAAAGGTGATAAGCCACCTGCACTTTCTGAGGGTGCCCCCCCCCCTTACCATGTAACTAATTATGAACTGGGACATCGTGTGGATTAATACATCAGCAAAATGGAGCTAGGGACAGTTAGCAATGGATTTCTCTACAAACCTGAAGTTGGTTTTTAAGTCTGCAGAAAAACCTGAATTTTTTTAAAGGTATCAAAACTCCTCAAAATAATAGAAACGGTGCCTGTAACTTTAAAAAAAGAATGTCTACTGAGCTCTCAGTCACCCTCATGGAGGCTGTTAGGCAACCACAACAATATTACTGAGCCTTCCAAGCCTTGATGTCTGTAAAGCAGAGCTGGGAGTGGGGGAGCAGGGTATACTTGGACCCTTGAAAGGGTCCCTCCCCATCACTCTTATCATGTCCCTCGATGGAGACGAGCTCACATGGAACAGCCCTAGCAGCAACATTGGAAGTACACTACCCACATCACCTGGCCCAGCCACCTTGTAGCTGAGCCTGGCTTGGCACCAGCAGTGACCACCATGCAGCTGGGCCTAGTCTGGCACCAGTGGCTACTACTGTGAAGCTGGGACTGACTAAGCACCAGCAGCAGCCACTGCTGCTAGGCCAGACTTTTCCCAGGGAGAGGCTGCCAGGGAGGAAGGAAAGCTGAAGAAATGGGGCAGATAAAGATAAATTGGCAGGTGGGTAGGGAGGAGATGGGGTTGCCAACCTTCTCCCAGAATTGCAGCTTATCTTCTGGCTACAGCAATCAGTTCCCCTGAATGAAATGACAGCTTTGGAGAGCGGACCCTCTGGCATCACATCCCTGCTGAGCTCCCTCCCCTCTCCAAAGTCCATCCCACCAAGCACCTGCAATTTCCCAAGCCAGAGTCATCAACCCTAGAAGGACAAAAGGAAGCAGGAAAAGGTGAGGTGCTATGGGGGCTGCCAGGCAAGGGAAAAGGGAAGGAGGAGAGGATGCAGAGGAAAATGAGATGCCCCCTGCAAGTCTTTACAGGTCCCCTGCTAGTTTTCATACAATAGCAAATCTGTTTGATGATTCACCATTTCTAAAAGTTTCAGCTTCAGCAACAATTGGTTTTGGCTATAGCATGTTGTATCTAAATGGAATGGATATAAAACAGCTGTTTATGTGATCCTCTAAGCATACTTTGTGTCCAATAGGTCAGCTTTTCAAGCTAAACTGCTACTTGGAATGGGAGCTCCATATTCCTTGACAAGTCCATTAAAATAAGCTTTGCTGGAGGTCAGCCACAAAGAGTTAAAATTAGGATGTATCATGAGAGCACAACGAAGCCTCCTGGATAATGCAGATGCTCAGATGGTTCAGTTCACAAGCTATATGCCAGTAACTATCAGCATAGTCGAATACTGGACAAACCATTTGTATTTAAATGGTTTGCACATATTATAGGGTGTGTAAAAATGCTGATAATGTGTACATCTTCTCATATTGCTTTCCCATGGCTTTCCCCATTAAACCTAATCTGTTGTTCACCACATTCTCTAAGGACATAAAACATTTAGAATTCAGAGTGAGCAACTTACAGATGTAACATCTTCCTCTGTTCCTTAGTGCTGCTTGATACTGTTGTTGTTTTTTTACTATCTAAGACAAGTGATCTACCCAGAATGGACATAATTTGGACACGCATATTATCACAATGCCATAGCTGTCCTCTCCCACAAAGGGGGGAAAGTCAGCTTACAAAAATAGATTGCCTGTGTATTAAGGATGAACCCATTACAGCTAGGAATCCTTCCTTTTGAAAAGAGGAATTCTATATCTCAGAAAAGTATGCACCTCTCTGGCAAGGAAAGTCTTGGCCAATTTCTTTCCAGGGTCAGGATAGGAATGCTGTGAATTTTTGAACACATTTGACAACTAAATTTGCTTAGTTTGATGGCTGCAATCAGTGAGTCATCCCCCAGATTTGAATGGGGGGTGAATGATTTGCAAAATGGTTTGCAGCTGTTTATTAGCTCTCAGGTAAAGGTTTCCCTTGCTTGAAAGCCAGTCAAATCCAACTCTAGGGAGCTGTGCTCATCTTCGTTTCCAAGCTGAAGAGCCAGTGCTGTTCGAAGATGTTTCCATGATCATGTGGCTGGCATGACTATATGCCAAGGTGCTGTTACCTTCGCACCGAAGTGGTACCTATTTATCTACTTACAATTTCTTGCTTTCGAACTGCTAGGTTGGCAGGAGCTGGAACCAGAGATGGGAGCTCACTCTGTCATGAGGCACTCAGTTCTTGAACTGCTGAACTACCGACCTTCCAGTCTGCAGTTGAGCGTCTTAACCACTTGAGAACATAAAGGCCACCAGTCATAGTAGTCCTTGTTCATGACACAACTGGTTGCCTAGTAGAAACTAAAAAGTGCAAGGAAGGGCTTTTTGAAACAGCCGTCCTCCATTACCAGAATCCCATGGTATTATTTTTTTTTTTACCCAGACCAATCAAGGTGCACTTGGGGACTCTGAATTGGATGGAAAAGTGACATAGATATGTGTTGTTATGTTTTGTGTGTATTTTAGCTCTGGTTTTAATGGTTTCAATGCTGCATTTCTTGTTGAGTTTAATGGTTTTTAAGATGTGGTTTTTATTATGTATGTTTTAATTTGTTAGCCTCCTTGGTGGACCTTATGAAGGTCAGAAGGTTGGCCTACAAATTTTGTAAAATAAATAGAAACATTGTAAATAAAGTAACAAAATGTTTTCTGTGGTGCACAATATTATGTTTAAATGTTTTACTTTTTAAGATGTGAAAAACAGACATGTGAAAGGAAACAACTCCCATAATGCTTTGCAGATTATGCAAACATAAAATCCTCCAATCCAAGCAGATCAGCAACCATTACCATAACTAAGGATTACATAAAAGAGCAGTGAATGGTATGATTTTTTTAAAAAGTGTTGATTTGCCCACAGTTTATATGATTGATGATAGATTTACGGCTGCAGAGGAAAGCAGTATGAAGTGCTGACTGCAGTGTGGGGGAGCTCCACACTGTGTGATAATGTACACGCATGCAAGCTGATTGTGATGTATTTTGTTGTACAAGAAGAAGTACAGCAAAATGTCAATCTGCTGCTAATGGGTCATGAGCACTCAAAATTATCATCAAAAAATTGGCT
Source organism: Gekko japonicus (assembly GCF_001447785.1). Lineage (NCBI taxonomy): Eukaryota > Metazoa > Chordata > Lepidosauria > Squamata > Gekkonidae > Gekko > Gekko japonicus. The sequence continues at coordinate 349,999 of NW_015164701.1, forward strand.
GCTTTATCATGTCTGGTGATCAGGCCATGATCCAAACCATAGTCTTCCAGAAGAGTGTTTATCCAGTGTATTGAACATGAAATTGATTAAGAGTTCCAATGGCTAAGAAACCTCACAAAACCTATCTCTATTAAATGTTGTATCAACGAGTTCTGCACAAAATGTGGACATAAAACTGTGACCCTTTTCAAACTGCCTTTGTATTACATTTTAGTAACTGGTTGCTAATGGATTTTCCCCCCTGTCATTTCTGACAGACCCGTTTTAGTAACTAGCTGCTAGCGGAATTTATTTATCTGTTCATACAAACCCACTTGCATCAGGATAGCAAAGCATGGTTGAGCCACTTTTGAGGAAAACCGGTCCCCCCCCCATTTTCAACCCCTTCATTGCACTTCTGAAC
>NW_015164701.1:350433-375476 GCF_001447785.1 Gekko japonicus
GCATGTCCTAAAATGCTGCTTTTTCACCACATTATGTTCCTTGGATTTTTTAAAAATAATCTTCTAAGGTGAGTGCTATAGTGCTAAACTGCTATAGCACTGAAGTGCTATAGCAACACCACTGAGATGCATTGACTCCATTGAGCTCCATATTCCTTTACAATGGTGCTGCTATAGTTCTTCAGTGCTATAGTGGTTTAGCACTATAGTACTCACCTTAGAACTTTTTTCTTAAGTCCAAGGAAGATCATGTGACAAAAAAGGGCAGGGGGTGCAGCACTGTTTGAAGTGACCACAGCACTTCAGAGATAGCTCATTGATGGAAAAAAAATTCACTGTATGAAACCCCCATCCCTGTATCACTTTACTTGAAATTGGGTCAACAATAAATGACATACAATTTAGAATGGTAATGGAAAAGGGCCAGTGAAATGATGAAGAATTCCTAATGCATCAGAAGGAAAGCCAGATAATTTGGAAGTCCAAAATTTATGGAGAAAATCTGATGATGAGAATTTCAGAAGCATCCCTATTTCCAAACTGGGCTATTTGGGGAAGAATCATCTGATGCTGATGCTTGACAGATGGTCCTTTACTTGGTACTTTTCAAAATCATGCACTGGCTGTTCTCTGTTAAGATGCCGCCTAGTACCATCGTCTGCTACCTTGCCTCCTCTCTATTGCTACCAGTCCAGTGCAAGTACATGCCGCTGTGCTGTTGGGTGGTTGTGTTTCTGTCATGTCAATTGAAGGACTGGTTGGGTTGCAACTATGGAATTACACAACCATCTGGTATAAGTCATCTCTGTGCCTGACTGTAGATGCTCTTGTTTTACCATTCTAGCCCAGCATTCGGAATGCAAAATGTTAACAAAAATTGTAAAACAAATCAGAACTTGAGCCAACCTTTACCTTTTACAAGGCTCTCAAGGCGTTCAAAATGCCATCAGCCTTCTCAAGGTTTCACAAACACTCTTCTGTTTTCTGAAGATCACATATTTTGTGTAGGTCACTATTTAATTCGAACGGCTCGTGCAACCTATAAAACACAGTTAAGATGTGCTATTGTTATAAATCTTGACAACACTAAGAAAGGTAACCTTTACTTTTATTTTTACTGCTTGTTCAAATTGAAAAACTTTATTCAAATGTCAAATCCTCCAAACAACTCCTTGCAAGGAAAGCTGAGGCACACCACTCAATGACACTGTGCATGAGAATGATCTTATAAACATACTGCCTCATGGAAGGGATAGCCGGGAAGCACCAATGACAGAAAAATGAATAGCTGAGTTGCTTTTTTAAAAAAAATTCCAACACAACCAGACACTCAGGGTTGTCTACCTGATCTATACGATTCAGACTGTATTTAATCCTAACATCCATACTGTAAATAAAGCACAAACTGTTAATATTTCTGTTTTCAAACTGCATGACTGGCTGCATCTTCTAAGCAAACTAGTAATGGCCAGTCACATGTCCAATCATGCCTGCTGTGCCATAATAAAAATGACATTGAATGTCCTCTCATTTTGCTAATTAGCTTGAAGTTAACACTTTTGATAACTGGGGGGGGGGATTCCCTTTACAAAACTGTTCTCACATTTCAGTGCCCTGCCCTTCCCTAGTTACCACTTTCTACCAGCATCATTCTTCTTTTTCTGCCCTTAATGTCTTCAGCCTCATTTGCTCAAAGTGCTGCTTAATTTAGGCTGTGACACCCTAAATAGTTTGTTACTGATATCATCAGATGTCATCAGATGCCATAGATGTCATCAAAAGAATCATGTGGCTTGCCACAGCCTATCAGGTGTAACAGGACAGGGGTATGGGCACATGAGCTCTGAGAACAAAAAAGGCAAAGGACATTGAGGACTGCCATTGAAAGTTGGCCACGAGAGTTAACATCCCTCTGAAAGCAGGATGCTTTGGGATGCTCTTGACATCAAATGCAAAATTATGTAAGCAGTTTTGGCTTAGTCTTAGTCATAACTTTGGCTACAATATGATAGCTGAGTGATATGAAATGAAACAGGAGTCCTGTGACACCTTAAAGACTTACAAAATTTATTCCACCATTAGGTTTCATGAATTGTGTCTGATGTGGTGAGATCTGATTCATGAAAACTTATGCTGGAATATTTTTTTCCATCTTTAAAGTGCCACTGGACTCCTGTTTTATTTTGCTGTTGCAGACTAAACATGGCTATCCATATGGAATGATAGTATGAAATAGCTATTGAAGATGTTCTATGGAAGGTAGAGCTTTTTATCACTTTCAACAGAAAAGTATATCTATATCTATAATTAATTACATTTATTCAGAGCACTATAAAACTTTAGATTCACTTCAAAAAAACATTTTTTTTTATCGTTTCAAGCCGGCTCTGCAAAGAGAGGCCTTCGAAGAACCATCAAAGTCGAAGCCACCAAGCAAACACATTTTTTAAAATGACAGCTCTTTGCAACAGCTCTGTAACCTAAACGAAATATGTATTTTGGGATACTCTGCAGCAGCTATTCTTTTCCAATAAAATCTTCCAAAAATCTGCTCTCAGTTAATATGGAAGCCTCTCCAGAGAACTTCAAAATGGGAGCTTCATCTGGATTCAGCAATGGAGCCCAAACATGCATTTGTAAAGAAGCCGCACTAGTAAACAATAGCTTTTAGCTAACCTCTGTTTAGACTTTGAGGGAGAGAGTACCTGCTTCCCCGCCAAGTGGGATTTTATAAACTCTCCTCGTTGCAACGTTACAAAGCCATAAATAATAGTTAACGCTCAAAGTCCATCCCCATGCCCACTGGATGCTTGTTCCTATCACTGTCTGGCACAGTTCGGTATGCTTGGCAGATTCTGTTCAAGCAAGGCCAATAACCAGAACAGCAGAAGGGGTTGCAGGTCAAGACTGTGATTCATTGGCAGCACGGCAAGAAGCCTGCACACTGCCTGCCTGCCTCCATTACTCTTGGCACATGCCTCCACTGTCAGTCGTGATTTCCATGCACACTAAGCTCGTCTGAAATGTAAATATATATGCAGTGGGATTTTTCTTTCTCCCTGTTGCAGACTGAGTAACATGACACATTGCTGACTAAAGGCCAAATTGATTCAGTGGCCTGAATTGAATGCTGTCATATACAGGGAGGTGACCAACTAAAATCTGTGCCAGAAAGAAGAATTGCTGAGAAAGGTGGTGTTTGCTTCAATTCGGGGAGGGGGGGGAGCATTTTTTTTTGTTCCTGTTGAACTTCCACAATATGCATCTTAGACATACAATTTGGCTGTTCAGTTGCAGTGGGTGACTGCTGCCAAATCAACCTCTGAATACAGACCAATTCACTTGGCCTGAAAACAGAACTTCTGTGGAAAGCATCTTGATCATTCCATTATGCATCCAGATTGATGTGCAGTATGCAAGGAAATGAGTGGGGAAAGATGACTGCATTTGCAGGTCTGTATGCTCAAGTCAAAAATCAACAGGCATGATGCAGATTAGGCTAGTGAACCCTTACTCGGACAACTAAATAGGTCTGTTACGCAGTTAGGGAAACAGATGTTGTGAGAATGAAATGGAAGAGAGGAGGAGATTGTAAGCTGCTTTGGGTCCCCATTGGTGAGAAAGGTGGCACATAAATGAATTAAATGAATTAAATAAATATCAAATGCATTGTAAACTATGATGTAATAGAAGTAAGATATTGTTATTACTGTATTGAACTGTGGGCAGTTAACTGGAAATATGTTAGAAATGTTTAGAATAAGTAAGAGAACTTAGTAAAGACTTACTGTCAAGACCTACATTAAGTGTACTGAAATATTTTCTTTATGTCCACATGTTCAGAAAGACTTCTCAAAGCCACTGAAAGGTGATAAGCAGGGATGCTACAGAACATTGCCTAAGGACAGGCTCAAGCAGCTGCTGAATGGGTGGCAATGGGGGCAGATGCTGAGGGACTGCTGAACTAGCAATGATATGATAACGAAGAAAATGCTAAGGAAAAACCATCAACAAAAGAATGTATTCTGTACTAAAATAAAAATAAATTTATTAAGCAATAGTCTGTTGCATATTTCTATTTCACACTAATGCATGAATTCTATATTGAGGTTGGTGGTCACAACCCGACAGTTACTGTTTTTAATGTTAGTATGCTCCCAGGCACTACTTCACAACAATAATAGCTCTTGAACATGACACAAAACATATGTATGGATGTTACACCACTACAGTTTGGTGTAGTGGTTGAGTGAGCAGACTCTAATCTGGGAGAACCAGATTTGATTCCCCACTCCTCCACTTGCAACTGCTGGATGACCTTGGGCAAGCCATAGTTCTGTCAGACCTGTTCCTGAAAGAGCAATTCTTGAAAGAGCTCTCTCAGCCCCACCTACCTCACAGGGTGTCTGTTGTGGGGAGAGGAAGGGAAAGGAGTTTGTAAGCCGCTCTGAGACTCCAGATAAAGGGCAAGGTATAAATCCAATCTCCTCTTCCTTCTCCTCCTCCTCTTCTTCTACTGCACCCTCAGACAATATACAAGAAGTGTCCATAGACCTCACAGGACACAATGATGTCGCTGATGTAAGGCAGAAATTTCCTATGCAGTCGTACGCATTTCCCAGGTATGTCCGTGTTTCCATCTATCTTCCTTTCAGATCAAAGCGGCTGTGATAGGGCTGCCAAATTGGGCCAGGGGGCGGGGAAACCCCCACTTTGGAGGCCCGATTTCCGCTGCGGCGATAGAGTTTTCCCCTCAAATGGCTGTGGCCCCACCCCAGTGTGCCCGGCGTCATGACATCACTTCCCTGTGACGTGCATGCGGCGCGCACATGCAGGGAGCTGGGCTGGAGTTCCCCACCACAAGGGTAAGTGCCATTTGGCAACCCTAGGCTGTGAGTATAACTTGGAACCAAATTTCACAGAATATATTCATAGGATTATTTCAGACCAACAGTTCTCAACTTGGGCTGAATCTGGAGGTTCTCAAAACTAACTGAAGCCCAATGCTGTAAGTGGAACCAGATTTCACAGAATATATTCACAAAATCATTGCAGACCAGCAGTTCTCAGCTTTGAGAACCTCTTGATTCAACATAAGCATTTTCTTCCTTATTGCATACTATACGCTGAGGTTCCCCCTTTATCTTCTTTGAACTGGCAATGATGGCAAGGGGAGGTGGGAAGGCACCAGTGGTGCAGAACTGGGGTTGGAGAGTCTTGGGGGCTTACTGAGCAGCAGTAGTTGTGGAGCAGGGGGAGGCCTGGGGGTCTGCTGAGTGGCCTAATGCTGTTCACCAGACCACTTCTCATGTGTAGTGTAGTATGGCGCAGTGCAAAATTATAGATTTTGCATAATGCACGTGAGAAGTGCCTTGAGAAATAGCATCAGGCACCTCAGAGGCAACCAAGCAACTTGCGGAGGAGCCATCTCTGCTTGTGTTCAGTAAGCAGGGACTGAGCTGAGTCAATAGGTAACTCTAATTAAAATACCATTACATTTTTGTAAAACTGGCATAAAAGAAACATGATTTTGGAGTGTGAGCAGCAAAAGTGGATGGAATAAAAAGGTTCACAATGATAACATACAGAAAAAAAGAGAAATGTAAAAGGGCATATGCATACATCCTTAAGTTATAAGCGGAAACACAAATGCCTATTGGGATGACACCATTTGGCAGGAAAATGGACTAACTATTCTAGCTGTATGACATCCCTGCCAGGCTTATAACTTAAGGATGTCAGGAAACTGAAACCACATAGAGAGGTGCCAGGATAACTATAAGACTAGAAGTGTTCTGATTGCCAGTAAATATCAGGACAATGATGTTATATTCAGAGTATTTACTGTATTAAAATCTGGCATAATTTGCATCAGATCATGATTACTAAAGTTCTGACTGCAATTCACAAGTGTGCACTGATATACTTTAATACAGACACAACCAGTGCTAGTATCAGAATGCAGAGAGTTGTGTGACATATGAACATCCAGTTTTAAAAATTGCAGATTGGGGCAAATAACACATGCATTCCTTTAACCCAGAAAATAAAAATTCTCTGTTGCTTGAAATACTTAGCAATTAATCCTGCTCCCTCAGTTTTGTCTGCCTGCTTGCTTTTTTTTTTAAGCATTTATCAGTGGAAAGGCAAAAGCCATATCGCTACTGATGGACATTATGGGGAATTTCAGACAGGCGCTATCTCCCGGTAGGGAACCGATTCTCAACCGGGTTCTGGTCTGTCATTTCAGACAGAACCCGGTTGAGAATCGGTTCCCTACCGGGATCTGACTGCCATTTCACACACAAAAGTCTCTGTTCCGTATAGGAACCGGGAGGGAAGCGATTTACCTGTCAACCGCTTCCGAGGAGTCTTCCATTCCCTCTCCCAGTTCCGATACGCTTCTTTCCCGCCTTTTTTCGCCCGCGCGGGCTGTTTTTTTTTTTTTGAACGTTCGGCTTATAGCGATATATCGATATATCGCTATACCGGAACCTCTAAGGAGTCGTATTCCAATGGGATCGTTATTGCGACCATTTGAGGTTCTGGTATAGCGATATATCGATATATCGCTATAAGCCGAACCTTTTTAAAAAAAATCGCTCATCCGCACAGGAAGAAAACGGCGGGAAAACAAAGCGGTGCCAGTGTGAAATGCCAAACCGCTTGTGAATTGGCTCCTTTCCGGTAGGGGCAAGCCGTGTGTGAAACGGCAGCCCTGTACCGGTTCATCTGGAAACGGAAGACTCCTGGCTTGAAACTGGGAGAAGACTGGTAATGTGAAATTCCCCTATTTGTTTGGCATGTACATCTCTCTCTCTCTCTCTTTTTGGATCCTATTGAAAAGTTCACTGTGGCCTTTATTCAGATTTAATTATCACCACTCAGGATTAATACTTCATTTTATTGCACTAATACAACCTTAATACTAGATGTAAATTTGGTATGATAACAGCTGTACCTGGCTGCTTTAATTAATCTGTCTAACCTGAACATGCTGCTTCAAATTTATAAAGATCAATCTCAACTACCCCTAGAATGCTCATAATAATTGGCTGTTATATCATATGAACATGCTTTCTGTTGTGCTGGGTATGGACTAAATGCTATAATGTGCATTGACCCAGATGGATATCAGGTAGTTCATGAGGGCACTTTCCTAACTTTAACTGGACTCATACAGTAAATAACCTACCAGGGATCAATATTGTCTATATAAGTAGTATAATTAAATAGAAGATTAATATCATGCTGATAACTACTATTGCTTTTGGATTTTACCACTCACAGTGGAATGCATATTTCAGATTTGGTCAAATGATTTAGACAAACTGTATTTGAAAAGAAGCAAAATTCTATCTAATCCCAGCCCATTCCTCAAAGCACTGCCACCTGTCAATACTCCTACCCAGTCAGTTCTGTATAATCCAGAGCACACTGTGGACCCACGGGAGAAAGTGGGCAACACAAATGGTGGAAGGGATGAAATCAGCCACAGAGGAATGCAATTTGCCCCTCTGCCCTTCACCAAAGGCAAGGGAGATGGGAGTCCTTGTAGGAGACTCCATTCTAATGCAGGTGTCATCTTTTCCATACACATTAATAAAATAAATAAGTAGTGGTGCCTAACAGCACCTCCTGATTTTATTTTTAATTGTTATTATGTTAAATTGTTTTAATGCAGTATATTGTTTTTAACTTCTTGTACTCCGCCCTGAGCCTTGTGGTGCAGGAGAGGGAGGGCTAGAAGTCTAATAAAATAAGTAATGATAAAACAGGAGTTAACTGTAAGTATAGCAGCTAACAAAACGGGGGAATGTATCCCACCTTAGGCTGGAGGAAGTTCCTTCCTAAGGAGTCTTCCTCCAACTTAAGCATCTCTTTTGCTCACAGAAGGTCTAGTTTCAAACCTCAGCATCTCCACTTGAAAGGGTCACATAGGACCCTGAGCTGGAGAGCCCAGGCAAGCCTGATCTCAACAGATCTCAGAAGCTAAGCAGGGTTGACCCTGGAAGTACTTGGAAGGGAGACCTCCAAGGAATACCGGAGCTGGGGCCAGGGGCATAGCTAGCCAGGGGCCCACAGGGTGACACACCCTCCCAAATTCTCAATGCCCTGGCTCTGCCCTGAGCCCCAGCAACAGTGCAGGCAGTGGCTTTTGGTTTTGCTTCATGCTGCTGCTGCGCTCAGCCTCGCCCTGCACTGAAGGCAGTGCCCACAGGCAATGCCTACCACCACCTGCCTCTACCCACCAACACTGCTCATTTGGGGAAGAGGAGGTGAAGAGGCTATGTAGGGCTTGACGGCCCGATGGCAGAGGAAGATCCGGAGGAAGGAGGGGGAGGACTCGGAGGCAGCAGCTACTGTGTTCCAGCTGTTGCACTCCAGCCAGTTGAAAGGGACACTTTATTATTTATTTATTTATATTTATTATTTTGATTCATATCCCGCCTAGCCACAGGACTGGCTCAAGGTGGCTAACAAGATTTAAAACACTAGAACAATAAATACATTAAAATACATTAATAAATTACGACTACATAAACATGTAGATAGTACTAGTAATGATGGCACTAAAGCTCGCGGCCTACACTATACAAACAAAGGCAGTAACCAACTGCTGTTTTGAGTGGTCCAAGATGTGTTCCGGCGGCACCGACGTCTGTGGCACTGTCTCCAGTGGACCCCTCACCCTCTCCCCTCAGCCATTTTAAGGGGTGGGAACAAAGGACCCCCCCAAACCCATGGCCCCCTCAGGCCTCTTCCTAAGCCAGAACCATGCAAGGAATGCCAGCCGTGTTTGCTCGCCAGCCCGGTCCTATCAGGGCTGAGACATTACCCTGCAGGCGGTCTCTCCTGGCCTCTCAGCCATGGCCATGGCAGCTCTTTCTGTTGGAAGGCTCTTCACTGAGGGAGGGGGTGGCGGTGGGGGAGCTCAAACCCTGCCAGGGAGCCAGCTCTTCTATTCTAATTTTATTTTTTTTAATAAAAAATATTGGTCTTGTATCCCACCCTCCCTGCAGGGCAGGTACTATCACTCTGAATACAATACACAATACAATTAAAAACAGTTTAAAACAACAAAATAAAACAACATTCTCATAAAGTACCATGTATAATTTAGCCAGATGTCTCAGGAGTCAGTGGTTCTTGTATAGCTATTCAGATCCAGGCCATCGATAGAAGTTTAACCGGGGGGGGTGGAGTCTGCTCAGCCTGGTGGAAGAGCCTGGTCTTACAGACCTTGTGAAACTGTAATAAATCCTGCAGGGTCCTGATCTCATAAGGGAGCTCATTCCACCAAGTAGGGGCATTTTTTGTGATGTCAGAAGTGATGTAATGCCCCCAGTGCCCCCCACTGGAAATCATCTAGCTATGGCGCTGGCTGAGATGCAGAGGAAGGCAATAGTAAGGCACCTCTTTGGCAAGTCCAAGCCCCACTAGGGGTCACCAGAAGTCAACCATGACTTCCGGTCACACACACACACACACAAAATACTCACCAAAAAAGAAAAAAGAAAGGGTCACATAGTAGGCAATCTGAAAGACTTCCACATAAGAACCTGGAGAGCTGCTGCAAGTCACAGTAGACAGTACCAACCCTAGTAGACCAATGTCTGACACAGTATAAGGCAGCTTTTGAGTTCAAGTATGTCTTCCATTGAAGGAAGGTCCAAAGTCACCTACTGAATTTCACTGCTAAGTAGAAGTGAACAGGCACCTTAAAGACACTTTGTGGCACTTTAAAGACTATCAGCAAGTCCTATATTGGGTTTATGTACAGAACAGACTGCTTAAAAAACAGAAGATGAGTCACAGACAAACACAAGAACATACAGATGAATCTCATGTTCACACATGACATACAATATTGGTGATTTTCCTTATCCTACAAGTCAGGGTGTGCATTATTAGGGTGTAGCATCTGTACATCTCATGTCTAGAGTTCTACTAAGTTGTGATGCTTTCTTGTTGGAAGTCTTTCCAAGTTTGGAAAGGTTATGGTTATTTAAATTAAAATAACCTTGCAATGGTCTTTAAGGGAGTTTCTGTTTGTGTATGCGTTTGTGTGTGATGATTATTCACTGAGGAGTTCTAAAACAAGTAGATTGATTTTTTCTTCCTTCCCCAATATGCCAGGCATCCAGGGCATATGTAGGTGATAATTTGTTCAAGGTAACAGTTTTTACCAGGTGATACAACAATTGGATTCACAATGATGTGAGCCAGAATGGATGATAGCTCTCACAGATGATTTGCATGGATTTGGAAACTGGTAAAACACATGGAAAGGAGCCTTGCTTGACGGCTTTCTAAAATCTTCAGAAACTGACTACCAAAGGGAAGCTTTCTATGATCTCAAGGAGAACCAGTCTGTTGGCCTATGATAGAAAGGATGAAGGATGTGTGGGTTGTGGGTAGTGTCTATCTCCCTGCAATTAAAGACAGCTGCCCCTAGGTAGCCAATCACAGTCTGTCCGCCTTACAAACCTATCAGCAGCCCTCATCCTGGTTTTCATCCTTATTGGAATGGAAAGTCAAGAGTCTGAAACTGCAGGAAGACAAGTTGTATGGTTCAGACATGAGGGATGGGAGAACAGTGTATGCATTAACAATGCTTGGGTTCCAGGGAAAGACCAGTCTGGGCTGTAAGCTATTCATCATGTTCTCTATATATAACTATATCTATATGACTGTAGATTTCAGATAGGGGAGGAACTCAAGGCAGTATACATGGAGTTTCCAGGGAAAAAAATTAGGATTTCCAACTTCCAGCTGGGGGTTGGGATCAGTTCCACCTGGAGAAAAGGACTGCTAGAAAGGGTGGATTCTATGGCATTAAACCCTGCTGAGGTCCCCACCCTCCCTAAACTCCATCCTCCCCAGGATTCACCCAGGAATTTCCTAACTTGGAGCTGGCAACCTTAATTCCCATCCAGGCACTACCTAGACACAGACCGCCTTACCACATGGCGTCATGCACTTTTAATGATACACCAGCCCTCAAATGATGCTTGGGCAACACAGCAGCTGTGCAGGACTCATTTTGCAATGCTGACAAATTGCAGATCTTCATAACTGTCTTTCTTTTCTGAGTAAGGTGAACAAAAGTACATTAATGAGAATGACTTTTCGGGTACCTCAATAATTACCTTTCTCTGTCCCTAGATGTTTCATTTGATTCTGTGACACCTTCACGGGTTTTGTTTTTGGATGGGAGTTTGAGATACAATCAAATATCTTAGCATGTTATGGCATAATCACTGTAGTGGCCAACTTAGTCAACTGGGTTGTATTGTATTGGGGTTGTTTTGTAAGCAATGCTTTAGGAGGACATTCTGGAAATCATCCCATTCACATGACACTCTTATTCATTATATGCCTCTGAAGATCCCCAAATGTTGACTTATTTTATGTTTTCCCTTGTATGAAGGTCTCAGTATTGTCAGTAGCATGTATGACAAAACACTTGAATTTTACAGCATTTTCACCAACTGTAAATTAAGTTAATCAATAATTCAGCTTTTCTGGATGCTGTGTTTTATTCACAAGGGCAAGAGCCCATTGGAGGTCACTCCCCTGGAACAACGTGCTTTATATCCACAGTCAACAACAATCACAGTGTGTAGAACTGCTGAGTATGTTAGGAGAAAAAGAGGTGCTCCTGAGGAGAAATCACAAGTGGTCTGCAATGGGGAAAGGAGGGGAATGACCCTCTCACTAAATGATGACCCTGAATGAAAAGGCATGTTTGGTTCCACTTCATAAAAGGCACTGTAGCCTCTGCTCCCTTAACAGCAACTGGCAATTGACAATTTCTTTCTCAACAGTTGCAGTTCTGTGGATGTTTGTCTTTTCATCTGATATCAAAAGATGCCCAACTTAATTGTCGCTCGACACATACGAAGTACGCTTCCTCACTGACTGACAGGCGCTCAAAGACTGTCACTTATAAAGTGCATCACATGCATTTCCTGACTCTGACAGTGCACACAATTTGTGAACACTGCAGTTTTTGTCGTAAGAGCAGTCCAAAAGTGGCACTCTGCCATTATCAAATAACAGCAAGGGATGCATTTGCTGTTCTTCAATGGGGTTAGGACTTCACCTCAGCTGTTTGAAATATTGTTTCACATAAATCCAGATGTGACTGTCAAAGATATATGGGTATCTTAATAAACAGATGACAAGAAAAGAGAATTACTTCAAGGTCTTATCAACTGATCAGAAATATAGTGCAATGTTATTTAAATATTACAATTAAATATTTTAATTTAAATATTTAAACATAATAATTGGACATTTTTAGACTAATTAAAATATAAACTCCAGCAAAGGTTCCAAGTCCTCCACATCCCTGAGAGCAGCAGCAGCCCCTGTGACCAGAGGCTGCTGCATGGCTCCCTTGCCATTGCCCTCTCCATCACCTGCCATCCCACCTATCTCCCTCCAAGAAAATTGGGTCCACATGCTCCATATGCCCCCCCACTGTTGGCTCTGGAGACCCCACTATGCCCAGCATTCAAAAAATGACTGACCCAGCAGCTGCTCATCTCAAAGGAGTTAGGGCAGGGATGTCAAACATAAGGCCAGGCGGACGGATGCGGCCTGTCCAGGGCTCTTATGCGGCCCGCGAGCAACTAGGAGACTGCTTGGGAGGGGAGTAGGCAGAGCCACTCTGATTGTGGCTTCCGCATGGTGGAACAAACCCGTCTGCAGCAGTCAAGCAGGATGGGAGCATCTGCCAAGGGCTGCACCACTGGCTCTCCAGTCTGTCAATTTGGGTTTTCCTTTGCACAACCCTCCCAGCCCATGACACCTTGCAGTGAGGATACACCAACACGGAGCAATGAGCTGCAGTCCTTCACATAGTTTATAGCACTGGTACCTGGCATTACATTTTATGGCATGCATGGCCCAACCCAGTGACATTTATGTCAGATCCGGCCCTTGTGACAAATGAGTTCGACACCTCTGAGTTAGGGGGCAAAGATGGTCCACAATGTCAGCAGCAAACGTCAGGGTGAAGGGGCCAGGGGGAGCAGATTTGATCAGCTGGGTGGCATGCCTGGTCATGCCATGAGTATCACCACACACCTCCTCCACCGTCCATTTGTACGGGACAACCTGGGCCACGAGGGCACACATGCATTGGAAAGCAGTAGATGTTGGTGGCAAGGGCCACACTGGTTTGCTCTGCCACCAACCCATGTAGAAATGTCTACTCTGACTCAGTTCTGTTAGACTAGCAGTGGCCATCGAAACTGCCAGATGCCACCATGGCCATGCCACCTGAACACAGGACCTGGCACCAAGCTGGAATGTACCCCACCCCCCTCCACAGGCACAATGGAAACTGGGCAGCAGGAACATGCCATGTGGGCAAAGCCCCTGAGAAAGGGGGGAGGTGAAAGGGAGGCTTGCATCAGAATGATGCAGCTGTCCAACACTACCTTCCTGGACTGGTTCCACCTGAACACTCAGCCATCCAAGCCATATGTGAGGAGCTTGGCCCAGCACTCCAGGGCCAGCCCCCCCAATCATCCATGTCCTGCAGAAGGTGCTAGTTCTCCTCCAATTCCTAGTCAGTGGCTCTTTCAAAGAGATCATGGCTGAAGTCTTGGAAGTGTCCCGGTTATTAGTGAGATGCTACCTGCACAGCTTCCTGGATGCCATGCTGGGCCACCTGCAGGAGCATGTGCACTTCCCTGGGGAGGAGACCAAGCTGGCACCCATCCAAGCTGGCTTCACAACTTTCATGGGCTTCTCCAATTTCTTCAGGGCCATGGACAACACACACATCGCCCTCATTGCCCATTGGGAGGAGCCACAAGTCTACCACAACAGGCATCACTTCTGCAGCCTGAACATCTCCTGGTGCAACCACAGGGCATCTTCATTGACCTCATGGCCAAGTTTCCAGGCTGTGTGCTGATCTTCACAGCATCTAGCCTGAGCTTCCTGTTGGCCACCTGGCTGGAGGGTAAAGGCTAGGGCTGCCAAGTGGGGGTGGGGAGCGGGGAAACCCCCGCTTTGGAGGTCCAATTTCTGCCGCGGCGGAATCGGGCCCCGGAGGGAACTCTGCCCCCCAAAGCTGCATCACCAGTGGTGACGCAACCACGTCACTCACATTGGGGGCATGGCCCAGATCGTCGGGGGGGAAACCATATGGTGTTCCCCCCGACGATCTGGGCCACGCCCCCAACATGAGCAACGTCGCACGTCACTTCCATTGACGCAGCTTTGGGGGGTGGAGTTCCCCCCGGGGCCTGATGCCTCCCCCTGGGGCCGACTTCTGGACCCGTTGGAGCCTCCCCCGCCGGTGAGTTTGCGGGACTTGGCAACCCTAGTAAAGGCTGACTCCAGGGTCAGTAGCCCAGGGGTCTGGGGGTCCTCTAGGCAGGGGCCTTGGATCCTGACAGCTATCCTCCCACTGCAGCTGCCTTCCCACTACCCCCTCCTCCTATACCTGCTCATGCCATATACCAGGAATAAGGCAGCACACCATGCCACCTACAATTAAACCACCACCAGACAAGCATGGTAACTGAGGAGGCATTCAGTCAGCTGAAGTTGCCTCCACTACATGGGCAGCCACAGGGCTACACACCCCCTGGCAGTCACCAAGCTCTTCACCATCTGTGCCATTCTCCATGACATGGGCATTTGGCAGTGGCTACCAGTGAGCCTGATAAGGGAGGTATTGGAAGGCCCCGAGGAGGGAACCTATCCAATGGACAGCTGTATGAGGCAATAGTGGGGCAGGATACCAGGGGTACTGCTGAGTGCAAATGGATATGCTGTCATGACACTTGGTCAACAATGCCAGTTGAGGCCTGAGGGCCCAGGACTAGGCTGGTGCCTGCAAGCACCTGTCCCCAAACTCCCGTCTAGACATCTGCCCCTGGATGACAGGAATCCACACTCCTAGGGCAGGAACACACTCCCTTGGACCACCCAACCAGCCCATCTCCCTGTACCCTGGACATAGCAGTCAGCAAAGTGTGGAGGGGAAGGGGTGGGGACCCAGTTGTGAGGTCAGCCTCAGAGTTGCTGTCAGACCCCTGCTATGTTTGGCAGCTGAACAACATATATGCCCAGTGACACTTGGACAAGCAACCCCAGACATCCGAGTATGTCAGGGTCAGAGACCTGGGACATGTGAAGCGGCAGCCCTAAGGGGAGGTCACAGATGGGACAGTAGAAGGGATGGAGCTTGTCTCATCATCTCCCAAACAGACCAGGGAATGGCTGTGAAACAAGCCAGACTTTATTAAGCTGCATATCATGAGTCCCGTCAGGGAAATTGCCAGTCCCACCTGTCCAGTTTGGCACCTATGCCTGTGAGAGCTGCTAGTGCGGCATGTTCCAAGTGAGGCAGACTTCAAGGTAGAAAAGCTGCCTGGGGTGGGGCATTCCAGGAGGCAGGCTTGACCTGGAAACTGAGCAGGGTGGGGGAGAACAGTAAAAGTCATGCTGCTGGGTGTTCCTGTTGAATCACCAACTGTAGGTAAGCTACACAGAGACATGCAGCAATGGCAAACCACACAGGCACCGTTTGGGGCATAGCATACATGGCAGGGTCCATGGTCCCATTCGTGGGGGAGGGATTTGCCAGCAGACACCTTCAAGGCAGATGCTGATGCCATCCAAATGACACTTACTCATCTCAATGTGGAAGTACTCAGCAACTGCAAATGACTGATATGCTGCTGCTGCTGCATGGGGCTCTGCTTCTGCAAGGAAATGAGTCCCAGGGTAGCTTGACTAGCTGATCCAAAGAGAGGAGTGGGACAGGCTCCAGGCACCCCGACTGACACAGTCCAGTGTGGAGCTACAAGCATCCCTGCCCCACCCCCAGCTCTCCCAGTTACAATTTCCTGGGAGTCCACTTTATTGCATGACCTGGGCCATGGTGAGGAGTGGCTGGCTCTGGGAAAATCCGTACCAACACAACGCTGGATTTGGCCAGAAAGGGGGTGGGTGGAGCAGCACTCAGCCTCATGCAAGGGGAATGGGAGAGGCAGATGTGGATGGCCAAGGAGGGGCAGCTGGATCCCCAGCCCTCGCTTACCTGTCAGTTAGCGGGTGCCCCTTTGAGTCAAGTCTCTGGAGAGGAGGTACAAGTTACGGCTCTGTAATGAGACATATGAGCCACACAGTGTGGACTTTGCTCTTCCCCTTGGGGGTTGAAGCTAAGTGCTCATCCAAGATTGCTAAGGGCTCACTCTGTTCTTTTCCCACTTCTGAAGTGCAACACCACATATTCTAAGTCCACATGGCAGGGAGCTCTGGGACAGAGTCCCATGCAGCCTGCCCTACCTAATGAGTCATGGGGCATCCTGGCAGAGTTTTCTTTACGGCTGGGGGGGGGGGCAGTGATTGGGTGCTGCTGTTGTTGGCATCTATTGAGGCTTATGGGTAGCACGGGGGGCAGTCGGAATTTTGCTTTGCATGGGCTATGCTGTCTTTTTTGAATGGGCTATGCCATTTATTTATTTATTTTTGATGGTGCTATTGGGGGGCATTCCCATCCTGGAATGGTTTAGGGAGCCTACTAACTCCCACCTTGCTCCTTGGCGCACCCACTTCTGTACTTCCACAGGGGCCAACGCTGCTGACCTACTGCCAGCCAGCCATGGCAGGGATGAACCAGCAGGCAGGGCCATTGCAGTGGCACTGCGGTGCTGTGCCAGCACAAATCTTATTTATGCTGCTGTAGCTGCGAGATACGCCAGCATAGCAGCTAGTCAGCTTTCTGAAGTCTTCCCCCACCCAAGACTGCACTGCCAGTCTTGTATGATTACAATTCACACATTAAAAAAAATTGTTATGACATTGCCACATACCTATAGTCATACAAATAATTGACATAACAGGCCACTAATGCTAATAAAACTCCATTCTTGGTATATGAAAAGTGAATTTAGCTAATAGTTGTCATTCAAAAATTATTGCCTGGAAATCTGTGGCTTATTTATGCTCTCTTCCTTGCACCCCACCAAAAATATATATATCACATTATAGAACATGGAGGCATGGCGGATGAGGGACAGGCGGTGTGGCAAAGTATATTGCTGCACAGGAAACAATCTTACTATCAAAAAATGTGTGTACTTTTATTAACATGTGATTTATAGCCTTTCCTGTTTGTTAAGAGGGTGACTTATACAATTGTTAATAAAGTATCATTGTATTAAACTGCTGATCATTTGCCTTATTTTTTTCCCATTTTTCCCTTATGTTTACTTGCTGCATGATTTCGATAGGGTACGTGGAAGAGAAAACAAGATAATAGGAATGCTAGACCTTGTTCAGAAACTAAAGCCCCCTATATTTTACTCACCAAAAATATCCATCTACTCTGTTTTAAATCTATATACTAATAGCCAAGAGTCCCCTCTGCTTGTGGATACCTGTTTCTGCCAACAGTGGGCTCACTCTTCCCCAACAGGTTTTTCTACAAACTCAGGGGACTCTGTGGGTTTGCAGAAAAATCCAAAAAGTTTAAAAAAACAACTCTCAGGGAGGGTTGACTCCCTCCCATACCTTTTAAAATAGCCCTCTACTCCAGGCCTTGCCCACATCAACAATGAGAGACTAGAATGTTGGGGGGGGGAGGCTTCTCACTGGTTCTGTCAGTAAAAGGCAGGGGAAAGGAGAAGTGCCCTTTCCAGGCCTATTTTGGCCTTTCAGGGAGAAATCCTTAGGGCCAGGCCTAACAAGGGTTGCCAGTGCCAGGCTTGGAAATTCTTAGTGATTTTGTGGTAGAGTCTAAGGAGGGCTGGGTTTGGAGAAGGGAGAGGCCTCAGCTGGATATAATGCCATAGAGTCCAGCCACAGAAGCAGCCATTTTCTCCAGGGAGACAGATCTCTGCTGTCTAGAGCTCAGTTGTAATTCTGCAGGATCTCCAGGCCCCACTTGGCAATTGGCAACCCTTGGCCTGGCAGCAATTTGATGCCATCTCATTTTCATGACTCAAGTAGGCCTGGCGGCTTGTTACTGTTCATAAGCAGCCACCCTATGAAAGCCAGTGTGATGTAACAGTTAAAGCTTCAGATTAGAGTCTGTGAGACCCAGGTTCAGATCCCCACCTTGAAGTGGAAGCTGACTGGGTGATTTTGGACCAATCACACACTTTCAGCCTAACCACAGGGTTGTTGTGCAGATAGAAAGGAGGAAGCTGCTTTGGTCCCCATAGTGGTGAAGACTGTGATTTTCCTAGGTAGAGACTGTGGAGGAGGGGGTGGAGATGGAAAGCTGAAGAGTGATTAAGGCAGATAAAGATAGGTTGGCTGTTGGGTGGGAAAGAAATACGGTTGCCAACTCCAGGCTGGGAAATTCCTGGACATTTGAGGGGTGGAGCCTAGGGAGGGTGGGGTTTGAGGAGGTGAGGAACTTCAGACCAGTATAATGACACCACCCTCCAATCCAGCCATTTTCAAGAACTACCATTGCCAGCCTCCAGGTGAGGGCTGGAGATCACCCAGAATGACAACTGTTGTCCAGGTGACAGAGATCAGTTACCCTGGATAAATGGCTGCTTTGGAGGGTTGAGTCTATGGCATTATGCCCTGCTGAGGCTGCTTGCCTCCCCAAGGCTCATTGCCCCAAGGCTCCACCCCCAAATATCCAGGAATTTCCCAACCTGGAGCTGGCAACCCTAAGGTGAATCGATCTCTGTAGCTGGGAGATCCATTGTGATTCCCAGAGTGCTGCCACTGCTGCTGTGGGAGGAGAGGAAGTGGGTGGGAGCACTTATCTCTACACTACTGCTGCTGCTGTGTTGGGTGGGGGAGGAAGCAGGCAGGAGGCTGGAAGAGTGATGGGGGAAGAGAGGGGGTGGGGGCAGAAAAACAAAGAGAATGATGAGGGGGCAGAAGGAGAGAGGAAGTAACATGCCTGAAGGAGAGATAGAAAGTAAGAAAAGAGGAGCAGAAGGCAGAAAGCGTGTGAGAGAGGTAGGAGGAGAGGGGAGGAAGCAAAGGTGTGAGGAATGGGATAACCATCCTACAAGTTTCTTGCCGGTCTCGATTTGTAAATTCTTAAAGGGAATTCAGTATTGCTAGCATTAAATGATAGTTTTATAATTCATGTGTGTTTCTACTTTGTGTATTGACAAAATATTCATATCAAGACACTTTTTCGCATTTATTTAAGTATTTATATCCTGCTTCTCCCCCCCCCCCGAGGGGACACAATTGGCTTACACTACCAACAAATAAATATGATATAGATAACTCCAAAAGCAAACACATCTCCAATGAGGTGTGGGTCCGGAATCAATTGCAGGGTCATCCATTAGTACTATCTATGAGTCTTTAGCTCATGGTTGTGGCCATGACCAAGCTTGATAATACCTTTTAGAAGAGGAAGGAAAACTTAGCCCAAATGGAATCCAGCTGCTGCTGGCAAGCCAGTAAGTTCTCTCTCTGTTTTGTTGTGTATGAATTGTTGGCAGTATCAGGAGTCAGGACTTTTAATGTACATTCATATATATTCATAATGTATATTCATACATCACATTTTGTAAGCAGGATACTTGTAAAATATATTCTGCAATACATCCAATTTGCTTCCTCAGTCACAATGGCTCAAACAACAATCTAAAAGCTCGTGACAAAGTTCTGCTATCAACAGTCAGCAGGTCTGGCCCTGAACGGATGGAAAACCTGGATGGAAAATGTAATGGGAACCATATTAAAGGTCTTTGGGCAACAAAATACAAGAGGGAAAATAACCGTATCTTAGATGCAAATATTCCTTCTGCTAAGGGAGATTTCTACTTACACTGGATCCCCATGTAGCAGAAGGTAATCTGTGCATCCCCCATGTGTTTCACAACTTGACTTCAGAAACATTAGTGCTTTGTGAAGTCATAAGGTACTTGTACAATCTTTTATGCATTGCTTTTCCATAGGTATCCTGTTGCTGAAATCTCTTCTGGGGTTGATCTCTTGACTAGAAAATGTAACATGTGAACTGAACCTTAATATCTGCAATCTATGCTGGTTAGCTACATAATTTTATTTCTTAAACGACTGCCAATTGTACATTCATAGGATTTTACCAGTACACATTGTATAAATGATGTATAGGCATTTTCTAAGCATTCATCCTTTTAGATTCCCAAGACAAAAGTAATACTTAGAGAGGCCTGAAACATTTTCTCCCTCCCCCAGTCTGAGAATGTCAGCTTTGTGCCATTTTTCCTGATTTGCTGTGGTGACAGGCACCATCCTTTACATTGGTTAGGCTTTTTCTTCTTTATACTGTGATCCCAACCCATCAGGAATCATTTGCGACCATGATGTCACTACACTACATAGCAATCAGTGCTGGTGTAACACCCCCCCCCAGAGGGGAGGGGACAGTGGGACACAAGTGACTTCCATAGGCAGTAGAAATTCACCAAACACAATGGTGCTCCTTTCTTGTCTCTTGATTGGATTTAGCAAAGTCCACAAAGGCTTTCTCATGTGCTCACCTGCCGACTTCTGCCCCTTCAAAACTTTAGGGGGCTGAGCTGTGTCTCTGCTTTGAGGCAGTTTTACTAGGCCTGCCCAGGTTTGGTAGCTTTGTCTTGGTCCCATCCCCATTCCTCTTCCTTGTTTACACCTGCTCAGCCTTGCTCAGCTAGCTTGCCTTCCTCACCTTCCCTGGCTCTTCTGACATTTCCCTTTTATCCCTGGGGCTCTGCCCACACTGGCAAAGCCCAGAACTGCCCCTCCCTTGCATGACCATATTAGGCGTTGCTAGGCCCGTTACTAGGGAAGTGCTGACCTTGCTTACTTGTTGTTATTGCTTACTTCTTGCTTGCTTCTGCTATCAAGAAAGATTCATACCTGCTGATAACAGGAAACTCATAGCCTTCCCACAAGGGACATGTGATCAGCCAAAGAATGTTTGTGGTTTTGAAAAGGAACAAGATGCTCAGGCTCATGGTCAATATGTTCTGATAATCTTCTCTTCTAAGAAATGACCAGAAAAAAATGTTTTTTTCTGTACTCTGTGGACCTATATAAGTTTCTGTTCCACCTGCATTCTGGGTACAGCTCTGTTTGAAAGTGCCCCTGGGTGCTTTGGCTGTACTTGTGCGCATAATAAACAGCTGTTGACTCTCCTTCCTGATTCTCTGGTGGTCTGTCTCAGAATTCCCGCTTCACTGTCCTGGAGCAGCTGCTGCTTTAAGCTCAGTATGTGAGGCCTCGGCTGCTGTCTCTATGCCACAGTGGGGTATGTGCTGACAAAACTGTTAATCAATGCTGGGCCACAAGGTTGCCCCTGAACAATTGGGTATGAGACAATCATAGCCTAATCAGGATTTCCTGAATAGCTGACCACTTTCATCCTTTCATAAAAATTCCCAAATTATTTTCAAAAGTGTAGGGGAGCCTTTACAGTGCAATCTTAAGCAGAGTTATGCCCTTCTCAGTCTATTGACTGTAATGGTCTTAGAAGACTTACAACTATATTTAGGACTGTATTGATAGAGTGAAGAAAAAAAATACTGAAATCTCCCCTGAATTTTGGGTCAGCCTTATTTTTTTTCCCGTAAATCAAGCAGCAGTTCTCTCACACCTAGTTATCTGCTTGTTTTATTTTCTATGAAGTGATATAGGCCCTGGTCACACGGGAGGATTTGCCCCGCGAAACGGATGGGTTGAGGGCAGATTAAACCAGTGTGATCAGATGCCACATCCGGCAAGCGTCGCGCCCCTGCGCCCAACCTGTCGCTACTGTCCGAAAATGCGGATTTAAAACAGACCTGCAAAAGACTACTGCTTACTGGGAAACGTGCAGCATGGGCGGCCATATCTCATGGTATGCAGCATGGGCACCAACACACCCGTATCCCATGGTATGCAAGGCCCTGCCACACTGCGTATGCACACAACTGCGCAGCTGCCTCACCCTTCGTCCCATTGCTTCTCCCTTGTCGTGCGATCGTGCCAAGGAGCAAATGCGGTGCAGCT
Organism: Gekko japonicus; assembly: GCF_001447785.1. NCBI lineage: Eukaryota > Metazoa > Chordata > Lepidosauria > Squamata > Gekkonidae > Gekko > Gekko japonicus. Next base: position 372,412 of record NW_015164701.1, read on the forward strand.
CGGGGGATCTGTCTGATCCCAATGCTGCGCTTTAATTTGCTGCGGCTTTTCCCACTAGTGTGACCGAGGCCTTAGACCATCTAACCCTTCAAAGTTGCATTGCATTCCTATAAATATATAAAAACTCAGTTTATTAGATCTTGAATTTTGGGAATAAATTATGAAGTATTAATTTAGCCTTACTGCATGGTAAGAGGGTGCTAAATTAAAAATATATTCCTACCTTGTGAAGGAACCATGTGCAGTCTGCAATATCGGGGGGGGGGGGACAGTGATCTTGTGTCTCTTTTGTAAGGAACGGGGAACCAAAAAAGATCAAGTGCTTACTGGACTGATAACCTAGCTTCCAGGCTCACGTTGTTAAGTGTCTCAGCTATCCCTTAACAAGGATGTATTCAGAATAGCTTTACAATGGTGCTATTGATTTTTATGGCTAAGCCTTAAAAAGACTGGAACATAAAGAAACATAAATGAATCATATGCTTATAAAATGCTTCTTCTAAATCTGAATCTCCTGCTGATGCTATTGGTCTTGAGTTTTCTAAAGTGTCAGATAATAGTGATATTGACAGTCAAAGATACCTGGAGTGACAGGCTAAAGAGAGGCTTCCCTCATCTCTACCAGTCCAGGAGACAATAGCTTGCCTGTGCTTGTGAGTTTTATGGACTGTTCTTTTTCTGTTGATTATAAAGGGGTTAACTGTCTGTGCTTTGACATTTCCCATTCTTTGGCTTATCAAGTGGTTGTATAAAATGTTCCCTTTCACATTTAACAGAAGAAGCTGAAACTATCTCTCAGCTTTAAAATACTTATGCTCATTGATTACACTTGAAGGTTTTGTCCAGCCTTCAGCTTTTCGTATTTTGATCATAGAGGCACAGAATCTTATTAGGCCACACTGGTCAGTGATGAACAAGATACATGTCGGGTCCTCCTGTTTGAACAACTTCACCATTGAGGGCTCCATTTTAAAAGAGGACAGTCTCATTCTAGGAGCTTGCAAACCATGCAAGTAATATTTTTGCCATCCTGTCCATCTCCTAGACAACAACTAAAGGAAACCAGTTAGATTTCTCATATGAACATTCATCTGCCCCAGCTCTCAAACGAGGTGCAGTACTCTCTTTTTCCGGCCCTGATGAATGTGTAATTGTGGGTATACAGTTTTTGGAGGGTTTGTAAACTGGACTTTTAAATATCTGAATCACTTTTGTTTGAATTGTTTTTATGTAATTATTTAATTTGTGTTGTTTGCTTCCCTGAGCTACCTGAAAATAGGTCGAGTACAAAAGCTTTAAAATAAACATAAAAGAAAGACAGTCCTTTTATTCCAGATGCAGAAAATTTAGTTAGCCCTTTACATTCTCTCATCCCTCTAGGAGGAGTTGGGAGGCTCTTTTGGAACACTCCTATACAAGACTGTTCCCAGTCCTGGAATTATTCTTTCTTTTCCTCTTGCTTTTTAAGATACAACCCCCAACAGATGAACAATAGTCTTGTCAAGGTATTGCATTCAAACCTGTGCTTTCTTGCAGTACAGACAAAGTAAACAGGAACTATTGATCACGACCATCACCTTATTATAATTTTCCAGATCCGTTTATTTTTAGCCAGAATAAAGCCACAATTGTTACTCATCTGTTGCCGGAAGAGAGGAACACATTTCTTATGAAGAAGGAATGTCATATTTTTTATTTATTTTTTTGCATTCAAACTGTAATATTATGTCATGGGGAACAGGCATTCCTCCCCTTGAGTCTATTCATCTATAGAGATTGCAACCGCTGTGCAACATGTGGCTGTAGTAATATCATTGGCCCCAACAGGATTAGTAATGAACATTACAACTCTCACTCCATGACCATACCATTGTGTGAGCTTTTAAAGTTTTATTTTAAAATTTCTTTAGAGACTGGATGGTTCCCAGCTGAACCAGTCTGACACCTGCTAACCATATATGCTAATAGCAAAGTCAGCCAAATCTGAGGATACTTAGAACTGGTGATTGGAGCTGTGCATGGATGAGACAGATCTTTCTATAAACCTGTAAAATGCCCTGGGTATGCAGAAAAATCTGAAATCTGAATTAAAAAAAAAAATTGGGGAGGTCAAAAACACCCCAAAATGCTTAGAGGGATGTCTGTAGCTTTAAGTAATGGCTTTAGTCTGTGGCTGTTGCTAGGCAACCACAGATTCCAGGCTTGGTTTCTCTGAGTAAAAGGCAGGAGGAGGAGTTAGGGTCTTTTCCAGGTCTGCTTTGGCCTTTGAGGGTGAACTCATTGGAGCCAGGCCTGGCAGCAACCACTGGGTGACTTGATACCACCTGACTTGGATGATTCAAATAGGCCTGATTGCTTGCTACTGTTCAACAGCAGCCACCCTATTAAAGCCAGTGTGATGTAGTGGCTAGCACTTCAGAGTAGGCTCTGGGAGTTCCAGGTTCAAATTCCCATCTTGCTGTGGAAGCTTACTGGGAGATTTGGGGCCAGTCACATACTTCTAGTCTAACCGACCTCATAGGGTTGTTGTGAGGACAAAAAAAGAGAAGAGGAGAATAATGTAAGCTGCTTTGGTCCCCACTGTGAAGAAAGGCAGGGTATAAATGAAGTAGATGAATAATAAATATAGCTGAATATGGGAGACAGGTAAAAAGTAGGTTATTAAATGTCTGAGAAGGAGAGAAGGAAACAGGGAAAGGGAATTGCCAGGAGCAAGGAAAGAGGAAATAGTGTGGGGAGGAGGATACAGGGAAAAGTGAGGTACCCTCCACAAGTTCTTGGGGATTCCTGGCCAGCACCACACAACTGGGCCATAGTTTTCCTAAATAGAGGCTGCTGAGGTGGTAGAAGGAAAGCTGGAGATAGGGAGGCAGATACAGGTCAGTTGGCTGCTGGGTGGGAAGGAGAGTAGGAATAGGCTTGCCACATCCCCCCGGGGGGTGGGGAAACCCCCGCCTCAGAGTGCACTCCAGCCGCCAGACGGGAGTCCCCCGCTGCGGTTCAAAAAGCACTTGGCAACCCTAAGTAGGAAGCAGGAAAAGGGGTGAAGCTATGTGTGCTTTCAG
>NW_015164701.1:375517-397773 GCF_001447785.1 Gekko japonicus
CACTCAAGACCTTGTGGGTTAACCCTTGTTCTTTAAGAATAGCAAAGGCAATGAATACTTACAAACCCACCCCCTACCCCAGCACCAATCCTTAGCCATTTCATGATTTAAAAAAACCAAAACCTTATTTGATTATTTGTTGTGCCTCTTTCCAGTGCTGGAGCACGGATCTCTCCTGATGATTCCTTTTTAAAGCAGCAAATATTTGTGCATATCTATCCATTGTTTCTCTTACCTTTCCCTTTGTCTTCTTTACTCCCACTGAATGTTGAAATTTAGTTTATAAACTCCATATGCCATTAAAATCAACTGCTTTTTTGGAACGTTAGAAAGAAACACCAGTTTATAAAAAGAAATAGAAGAAAGTCAGAGGATCACAGACTGGGTACTTGAATGTCTGCCTTTAGTAAAAAGACAGAAAATAGTATTAAAGACAGAAGCATATAAAAGAACAAGCCTTGCTGAGGAAAACTCAGCATGGCTTCTAGTAACAAATACCTCAAACAAACTTTTGGTGTTCTTTGAAGGTGTCAACAAGCATTTAGATAAGAATGATCTGGTAGGCAGTATTTACTTAGACTTCCAAAAAAGCTTCTCATAGTCCCTCATCAAAGAATCTGGAACAAACTTAGTAATCATGGGGAAATACAAGGACATGATCTTTTAAGGATGAGAACCTGATTCAAAAGGAATTAGAGAGTATGAATAACTGGATATTTCTCACAAGTAACTCTGTACTGAGACCATCTATTTATTTTGATCACAATTGGTCTAAAGAGCTGTTGACTTCTTACCCTGTTTGTGAACTTCACAGAGGCAACTAATTGGCCTTTACAGGGAAACACAAAGCTGGACTAATGGGCCTTTTTCTGAACCAGTAGCTCAGTTCTGGGGTATTCAGGCATTTTTTTAAAGCAGCTTGTGTATTAATGGGCAATATAAATGATAAACATCCATATGGCCACCTCTCTTCAATGAAATTATATTACCCACCATAAAATAAATGGGCAGAATATTGCCCCACCCACCATAAAATAAAGATGACACAAGGCATGGGTTAAACAAAAGTCTATTAAGCATTTCCAAACGATGCACACACTAAACTCAGTATTCAATTTAGTGCAGAGTCCTCAAAAGGCATCAGATTTGTCAGTGTTTGGGTCATCCTACCCTGGATCCAAACTTAGTTCCGCTACTGGCCACATCTTGCATCTCCTTGCCTGAACTGGTCTTAATTAAACAGACGTGGTCAATCAACTCCATCTACCCACACTGCACAGAGTAAAGGATTGGGTGATGATGTTCAACACTGAGGGATTTACCTTTCCCATGCCCGTGGGACTATGCAACCATGTGTGGGTGTCTTCTCCCATCCTTGAATGCCGCAACGTTCTCACTAGGTTGCCAGGGCTTACCTGGCAGCCAGCAGGGGGATCCCGGTCCTGGAGATCTTTGGCGCATGCTTTGCATGCCGTGATGATATCATGCCGAAGTTATGTCCTCATGCAGGACATGTAGTGGGTGGGGCCTCTGTCATTCAATGAAAAACCATAGAGTTTTTCCTTGAATTAGAAGAGTGTTCTCCTGCAATGTCCCCTGTGCGATGATGTCACCTCCAGGTGATGTCATCGCACCAGGCATGTTGGCCCGAACGTGGCACTTTGGGGGTGGGGTTCCCCCCCACTGGCTGGATCTGGGCCAGTGGATCAGGGGCCCTAAATGCAAGCAACCCCCCCCCCCGGGGGGGAATGGCAAGCCTAGTTTTCACCAATCTAATTCAATAAGAAGCCTGATCCCATGCTAATACTGCCAAACTTAGTTAGGGCCTAACCAAGCCATAAGGACTAGGCCTACTCTAACCTGTAACAGCAACATAAAGTAGGCAAAAAAGGGTACCCATCCAGCCAAACAGAAGAGAACCCAAACAATTCCAGTTCAGTCAAAACAAGAGAAAGTAAACCCACATTGCTGCACAGGAAGGGATGGTAGGGTTGCCAGGTCCTACCTGGCAGCCGGCAAGGGGATTCTTGGTCCTCTCTGGGATCTTCTGCGGTGCACACACAAAGTGACATAATCAAGTTACTGACGTCAGAGGTGACAGTCCAGTTTTTGGGCAAAACTCTAAGGGTTGTAGGCAATTTTACCATAGAGTTTTGCCCAACAACTAGAGCGACATTGGCAATGTGCTGTTATCACTTAGGGTGATTTTATCACATCACCTTCGGGCCATTTAGGGGCAGGATTTCCCCCCAATCAGTTAGCTGGCTGGCAACAGAGAAGCGCCCCACAAAAGTGGGGGTTCCCCCACCCCCAGTGGGGGGGTCTAGCAACCCTAATTAGGGATGGGTGAGAAAGCTCTGAGCCAATGGTGAAACCACCCCACCTCACTTTCCCATTGGTGATTCCACACAGGGAATGTTTCCACATGCCTGTGCCCATTACCTTTTAAATCTTGAAGGGGAATGAGTGCAATTTTCACTCCCCCATAATTATTTTATCAGGCTTGCCATTTTCCTGTTATGGGTAAGGGATGCCCCAGTTCCCATTTCCTCCTGCTGCTCCTGTGGCTGGTGGGAGAAAAATAATGAAAAAATCACTGTCAGGTGATGGTGTGACATCAGTTTTAGGAAAAACCCAGGAGTGACATCAACCGACAGTAAAACCATTGAGTTTCTGGCAGTTCCTAGTGAGGTGTGACATCACTTCTGGATTTTCCCTGGAAATGACCTCACATCATCACCTGCTGTTTCCTGCTTCCTCCATACTCCTGGCAGTTGCCAGCCTCTGGCTAGAAAGCTCTGAGCCAATGGTGAAACCACCCCACCTCACTTTCCCATTGGTGATTCCACACAGGGAATCTGGCTAGCAACCCTATATTTTGTCCCTGAAATGCACTTGCATTACTGTCTCTAGATCTGTGTTCTGCATTTATGTTGTATTCACTAATCTGAATCCAGAGCCAATTGCCTGCTATGTAGTTTCTGTGAAAGCTGCCAACAGCCAGGTGAAAAAAAATGCCTTTAATAGAGCTTTAATGGGATGTTATTTACCAGGTGATGTTATTCACCTCTATGCCATAAAAATGTTAACCTACCAATTTCCATATAGTCAGCCTCTATTAAAGGGACAGACCTTTTTTCCCCCTGGAAGTTGATGGCAACCCTAGTTGCTGGGTAATGGATGGGGGAGGACACTGGAGAAGGGTAGCCGTGTTGCTCAGAAGTGTGTGTTTTGTTGTCTGGAAAGGTTCTTGGAGAAGGAAGAAACATGCTGCTTATCTAATAAGAACTGAAAGGCAGGAAGACAGAATGTCACAGTTAGAATTTTCTCACTAATTGCCAATACCATTTGCCAGAAACTTGTAAATGGAAACCAAGGCCATCAAAGTAAAAAGAAAATCACCAAGCTAATGAGGGGATGGAAAAGTAGGCAGATAGTCTTACAATCATATCCAAAATGCTTTGATGATTTCCAGTAGCCTCTGAATTACTGGGGAGAGTGATAAAGAATAGATCTTTTGTATAGGGCCATGTTCCATAGTTTGTAACATTAAAAAAATAAACTTGGTTGATATTAGAGAGCTTGAAAAAGATCTGTACTAACTCTGCTGCACATTTGGCTTTAACATGGTGTATTGAATCTTAACTCTGTATACTATGGGACACAATACTAATAAATGTCTTCCCAGTTCTCAAACTTTAAATATCTAAGAAGCCTGGTTGCTGGTGTGGAGCCAGGCATGCAATACAACACACCAGGTAGGCTTCTTTTGGTAAGCATAACTAACGCAGCTTGATGAACCGAACACATTTGTGCATCTGTTGACTCCTGAGCCTCTGCACTAGCCAAGATTCTAGAGCTTGTCATCCAGACATTGTTTCTAGAATAAAGAGCCAATGAAGCTGTGATGGACTCAGGGTTGGCCCGAGGGTTTTTTGGGCCCTAGGCAGGGCTACCTTCTGGCGCACCCCCCTGCGTGCGCCCAATGATGGGGTTGCCAACCTCCAGGCAGGGCCTGGAGAGAAGGAAGTCCAACTTCAATCCCACCCCCCCAGCTGGCCTCCCCGCTGCCTGGACTCACCTTCTGCTGCCATCCTCTGAAGCACGGCAACCGGCCTCCCTGGCTCTGGCACCCGGAAAGAGAGCCGCCCCCCCCCCCCGAGCAGGGCAGTCGCCTGCGCACCAGCCCCAATGGCCCAAAAACTCCTGGGGGCCCTGCTCGCCTCTCCCTCTGGCCCACCTTGGCTGTGCCCCCTCCCTGCGCAGAGCTCCATCGGGCAGCGCTCCAACCTCACCAGGCCGCTTTCTTTTTTTTGAGGGTGGGGTGGGCAGGAAGAGGCAGAAGCGCATAGGGATTTCATCACGGCGAGGCAGAGGAAGGAAGCAGGCGTCCCCATCCAAACCCCCAGTCGACGATGCCGCAGCCCCGCCTTCTCCTCCTTCCTTGATCCCTCCTCTTGCCCCACCGCCTCAGGAGCAGGGCCCGAGTGGGTAGGCGGGGCCAGAGCGCAGCCTCAGCCGAGAGCAACCCACCAAGAGCGAGCCCGCCACCTACCCCCGCGGGCTGCAACAATAGTTGGGCAGGCTGCTTCCAGGGGGCCGTCTGCACAATGAAGCGGGGAGGAGCAAGGAAAGGCACAATCCGCCTTCGTCGGCCCCTTTCACGCCCCACACCATGATGCTGGGAGCGCAAAGGTGTGTGGGCTTTTGGTGGGGGAGGCGCAGTTCGGCACCCCATCCAGGGCCTGGAGCTCTAGGCGAATGCCTAGTTCTCCTAGTGGGTGAGCCGGCCCTGGATGGACTTCACTTTTTAAAAGCTTAGAAGTGCTGTACAAGCAGCTGAAGGACTGTGAAGAGTTAATTCTTCACAGAGCCAGAGAGCCTTGAGTGACAGGCTGCTCCAAGCAATCTGATTGGTTTGCATCAGCTGAGGAAAAAAAGTCTGGAATGAGCTGGATGCTGAGAAGTCAGTCAGATTTCTGCCTTAACTGATAAGAAAAGAATAACAGTCCAGCAGCACCTTAATAACTAACAAAATTTGTGATAGAGTATGAGCTTTCATGAGTCACTGCACACTTCTTCAGATCTGACTTTTACTCTTTTCTACTGCTACAGAAGACCTACAACACCTTTTAGAACTAACACCAAAAAATGATGTCCTTAACATCATAGGGGACTGGAATGCTAAAGTAGGAAGTCAAATGGTAACCGGAATAACAGACAAGTTTGGCCTTGGAGAACAAAATGAAGCAGGGCAAAGGTTAACAGAGTTTTGTCAAGAGAACACACTGGTCATAGCGAACACCCTTTTCCAACAACCTAAGAGGCGACTCTACACATGGACATCACCAGATGGGCAACACCAAAATCAGATTGACTATATAATTTGCAGTCAAAGATGGAGAAGCTCTATCCAGTCAGTAAAAACAAGACCTGGAGCTGACTGTGGCTCAGATCATGAGCTACTCATTGCAAAATTCAGACTTAAACTGAAGAAAATTGGGGAAACCACTAGACCATTCAGGTTTGACCTAGATCGCATCCCTGATGAATATACAGTAGAGGTGAAGAATAGATTCAAGGGTCTGGATTTGATAGATAGAGTGTCTGAAGAACTATGGACGGAGGTTCGTAACATTGTACAGGAGGCAGCAATCACCACCATCCCAAAGAAAAAGAAATGGAAGAAAGCAAAGTGGCTATCTGATGAGGCTTTGCAATTAGCAGAGGAAAGAAGGAAAGCGAAAGGCAAAGGCGAAAAGGAAAGATTTACCCAACTGAATGCAGATTTCCAGAGAACAGCAAGGAGAGATAAGGAGGCCTTCCTGAATGAACAGTGCAAAGTAATAGAAGAAAACAATAGAATGGGAAGGACTAGAGATCTCTTCAAGAAAATTGGAGAAATCAAGGGAGCGTTCCATGCAAAGCTGGCCATGATAAAGGACAAAAACGGTAGGGACCTAACAGAAGCAGAAGAGATTAGGAAAAGATGTTGAGAAACCTGTATAAGGGTCAAGAAGTGACACTTAGAACCGGATATGGAACAACTGATTGGTTTAGCATAGGAAAAGGAGTACGACAAGGATGTATATTGTCACCTTGCTTATTTAATATATATGCAGAGTACATCATGCAAAATGCTGGCCTGGATGAATCACAAGCCGGAATTAAGATTGATGGGAAAAAGATCAACAACCTCAGATATGCAGACGATACCACTCTAATGGCATAAAGAGCCTCTTGCTCAGGGTAAAAGAGGAGAGCGCAAAAGTGGGCTTGAAGCTCAACATCAAAAAAACTAAGATCATGGCATCCGGCCCCATCACTCCTTGGCAAATAGAAGGGGAAGTCGTGGAAGTAGTGACAGACTTCACGTTCCTGGGATCCCAGATCACCGCAGACTGTGACAGCAGCCATGAAATTAAAAGACACCTGCTCCTTGGGAGGAAAGCGATGGCGAACCTAAACAGCATGATAAAAAGTAGAGACATCACCCTGCCAACAAAAGTCCACCTGGTCAAAGCAATGGTATTCCCAGTAGTCATGTATGGCTGCGAGAGTTGGACTATAAGGAAGGCTGAGCACGGGCTGGCGTGATCTGGTCCATGGGGTCGTGAAGAGTTGGACTCGACTGTGCGACTGAACAACAAAAAAACTGCTACAGACAGACTAACATGCTTACTAATCTTCATTTAACTCAGAATAGTCCATACTGAGACAGTCTAAGTCTAGCCCTGACAGAAAAAGGGCTGTCAGAGTTGGAACTCTGCCTTGACTGAATGCAGTCTGATTTCAGCCTTAGCTGAGAGTAGTTGAACAGAGACAGACAACTGGTAGAAAGTTTGACAAAGAAGTTTGGGACATAGGCAACAACTCCCATTTGGGCCAAGGAAAAGGGAAAGATCTTCTAGAGGGAGAAGAGGATTCCCTACCCAGTCAAACAGGGAGTTATCTCTGAAGAATACAGAGATCCTGGGTCTTGTGTAGTTAGAAACTCCATTTAGAGGTCTTAGGAGTCAGTTAAAGACTCAAGACAAATACTGGTGTTTCAAGAGAAGGGGTTTGGGTACTGTAAAGAGTGGACCAGCCTTCTGGACACCAAAAGAGTCAGCGATTACTCAAAGAAAGTGTATTCAAGTGTTTGGGAAAATACGGGAAGAAAAGCCTCTCAATATAAAGATCTAGCCATGCAATCCTGGGGGCATCTGAAACCTCTGAAGGAGTCAACTTGACTTGTTGCTTCCACAATGAGCAATCTCCCTTGACCGGCTCTTCTAGGCATCTGTTGCAAGGTCTTATTTGAAGCCAACTGCTTGGGAGTAACCCTGCAGCTACTCATCATCAGCAAGCAGCTGGCATCAGGCCAGAGGACATGTACTTTGTCTTCTCTCCTGAAACTTCATTCTAAGTCTTCATCTTCGGTGCCCAAAGGGTGTGGGTGAAACTGCAGGGCTGGTAACTGGAGCCACCTGGGTTTCATCTGAGCCTTCGGGGAGGGCGGGATATAAATCCAAAGAAAAGTAAATAAATAAATCTGTTGGAATGGGGATGGAAGGTGATGGTGGCTCTGCATCAGCTGTTACCTGTGAACTCTGACAAGCCGCAGTTCATCTTCTTGCTTGCCGGCTTCTGCTGCTTCACAGCTGGCTACACAGGACTCCTCTCCTCCTGAGGAGCCCTCTCTTCCGGAGGAGTCCTTCTCTCCTGACTGACCCATGACACATTGTCCCTGATTGGCTCTGGTAGCCCTCTCCATCATAGTGCAACTGCCTCCACACAACACCTCCACTCACCACCACAGCACAATTGCTATAGACGCTACCCAGGTTACAGACAGAAAACACTGCAAATGCACCAACTTTGTCTGCTGGCTGCTGTATAAATTATGTCCTTAGGGAATAGACTAGCCCTGCTATAGTTATGCGACAGGTGGCCACCGCAGTGCAGGCATGCTTCAGGATTGCTCTGCTCATCATTGTGAAAAGCTTAAGAAACCCAACCCCTGATATCACCTGACCTTTCCCCTCTATGTTAAATAAAACATTCTGTTATTTTTGAATTTAAAACATCTCAAGTGCCATTTTCAGTGGTTTAAGATAAAGGGCAGGTTCCTGGGCTGAGCCTGAAGCAAAATATCATAACGACACAGCGTGGGACAGCCAAAGTTGATCAGGAAAGAAAAAAACAGGCCACTAGGGCTGCTCAGTCAGAAAGTGAAAGAAAAAAGGAGGGAAAATCTTGCCTCTGAGGGAAGGAAGTGAACTGGATCATCATAGAAGCTATTTGGGAAACAACTTCTGCATCCCAGACATGCAAGAACCTGGGAATATTTTACACTACTAAAGAAACAGAAACAGTTCTCTGCCAGGTTGCTACTGAGGGTCCTCCATACTGCCTGTTTGTAAGTCTGTGAATATCTGTGGATTTTTTCTGAAAAGTGACTGCAGGGAGGGGAATTTGATCACGGGAGGAGAGAAACTGCCCTTTTCTCTATCTATTTCCCCGACAGAATCTCTCTGTCTCTCTCTCTCTCACACACACACACACACACAGAATGATCCCTAATTGCTTCAACCATTGGATTCTCAACAGATTTGCCTGGTTTATGGGGCTGTGATATTAAAAATTTATTATTGTTGCAGATGGAGGAATTAGAGATAACATAGTTACATGTGGCTTTATAAAAGCTCCTGTGCCAGTTTTGGCTTCTGAGAATGGTAGTTCTATCACCATTTAGATCAAAATGGCACCAGAGAATCCCATACTGACATCCTTCTTCACCATGTGCGGACTGTACTGATGTTAACTACTTCTGCCACCACTGTATACAGTGCAAACTGGAAAAGTATGACAGTGTTCTTATAGCAGATACTACATGATTTGGATGAATGTATAACCCTGTTCAAAGTACAGCATAATGGCTGGGTGACTGAATGATGGACCAGGAAGCTCTGAGTTCAAATTCTGTCTCTGCAATGGACAAGACACTACCTTTCACCCTCCCACCTGCAATATGGAGATGGTGCTGATCCCCCCTTCCTTTTGCAGGGCTGATACTATGATATGAAGTGCTGTGTGAATATTTTAAAGGTCTGGAGTCAGGTCTATATAGCTCAGTTATAGAGCGGGTGTTTTCCGTACACAAGGTCCCACCTTAAATCCATAGCTTATGCCCAGAAAATAACTGGAACAGTTGCTGTGAGCAGGAGTAGACAATGCTGGGCAAAGTAGACCAGTGGTCACACTTGGTAGTTAGAAGGTTCATCATGTTAACAGTTTCAAGTTTCCATAAACTTGGAACCTTACAACAAATATAGCACTATAGTACAGCACAAATAACATGGAACTTAAAAAAAAAACACCCTTTCTTTTCTCCACTTGCACACAAGCTGCCTTATGAGCTGGCTCATAATTCTGGATTTAAAAAAAAACATTTGTCAGTCTTTTTAAAAAGAAAAATCCTAAATGAATTGGTTTTTCATTTCCCTCTTTGTGACTTTATGTCTGTGCCATAAAATATATACTATATGAATTGGAGCCAAGTTAATAACGCTGTTGGAAACTTGCTTTTTGCCTTTCTGTGCCTTTAAATGACAGATGCAACTTTGTACAGAGTATCTATAGACATACACACAATCTACAGAGTGAATAGAAGTCACTCCAACTTAGAATATAGAAATTCCATGTATTTAAAAAAATACTTTTTCTTCTACTATCAAGACCTCTTTGTTGTTCTCCAAGGCCAATCACACAAACTGAGAGTGAAATAAAAATGTAAAAAAACTCCACCAACTGCAGCTGGTCTCAACTTCCAGATGAATAACTCAGCCAGCTGCAAAATCATGACTTCATCTGGTTTCCAGGGTCTTGCATAAGACTAGTTCTTGTTTGGAGACTGTTTTTAATCCATTAAGCTTTTTAAAATATAAAAAATAACCCCCCACTATATCAGCACTGTATGAACTCTTGTTGCCAGGTTTATTGAAAAGCATTTGCTTTTCAGAGTGTCTTTATTTTTTTAAAAAAGAAAACGAAAAAAGAAAATTCTCTTTGACATGTGTAGGATGCTTATATAGCATGGATTTGTGAAAGAACTTTTAAGTAGGAAAGAGTATTCAGGGTACCAAGTTACTACTGAAGTATTACAGGTGACTGAATAAATGAGCTTTAAAATCCACATTTGTCTAGTCTGTCAAATAATAGTGATAAAATTATTATGTATTTAAGAGAAAGCAACCAAGTAGCAGTAAGAAAGAAATCATTAATGTAATTTCTCTGTGTATTTCTGTGTTTGTAGAATCCAATATCTAAAGTGGGGAGCTGAAAGCAATTTGGGCTGGGCAGCAATTACAGGGTAATGCATACATTCCTCAGGACTAAACGGTATAGTTTGTCCTGGACTGGACCATAAAACTATTCCCCTTTCTTCCTGCTTCTTTGCTTGAGAGGAGGAGAGGCATTTGCATGTGTGAGAAGGGGGCTTCTACTCTACCTGTGGCCCGAGGCACAGATAGGGGCTGGAGGCATGTCTCTCTGTGTGTGTACTGCTTCACACACACCCTCCTTCATGGACAGCTAACTGTTTATATCCCAGTCAGGGGTTTCTGATCTATTGCATGGATGAGCAGCCAGGTGCCTTAAGTGAGAACGTTGACCACAGTCTCAGATCTTTAAATGGAAAAGATCTTTATTTATCAAAATAAAATATCTAGTCATCAGAGCACATGGTCATTGGAAAACTATGTCAAAACCACTACAGGGTGTTACAGAATTATGAAAAAAAATCCAACAAGTGACTAAGTTGTAAAGCTACTGATGTTAACTGGGTATTCCTTTCCCTGCAATGTATGCAAGCCTACTGGAACCTTGAAAAATAGAGGGTATACAGACATTATTTTTTAACTCTCTATGCCCCAGTGGAGAGGTATCACTTTAACCTATCATGAAATTTGTAGTGGGTCCCACATGCACTGCTCTGTATCCTTTCTCTAATCAAATTAAGGTGCATATTCCCCAGGCCTAATGCAGGATATCCAAATAACCATCTGTCTTGCCCTAACTTGCTTTTTTTCCATCCTGCCTATTTGTCTCTATGAGGGTAACTCAGCTCCTCTCAGCCTACAATCTGAGAAGTTTTATTGCTTCATTTCCCAGGGAAGAATGTTTTCCCTGAGACCAGAGCCTCCCTGAAGGTTAATCAAATGATCTAGCGATATCTTCATCACAACATGTACAACTCCAGGCTGCAGGTGAGAAGAGACTGCATATGGGAATGTTCCATCATGCCTGTTCCAAGCACATTGTGAGAAAAGAAAAGCATGATAGGGAGATAGGTAGGCTGAATTTTTCTTCCTAATACACTATTTCTGTACATGAAGAAAGTTAAAAAAATAGGAAAAATTCAAACAAATGACCTTCAATGTAGTACAGTCCAGAAAAAAATGCTGAGTGTACAACCTGAGCCTGGGCATCAAGCAGAAAACACAGTGAACTGTTGAAGACTGGAAATGTGAGCACGATTTTCCATATTCAGGCAATGTCAAGCCAGACCACGTAGAAAATGTGTGAATAATTTCATCATTTGTATTTGTTGTGTTTCATCACTTGCCCCATTTGGCTGAACAGTGAGACACAAAGTTTACATGGTGATGTTGAGAATTGCAGAGCTTCAGGGGAATTATTGCAAATATGCCTAAGACAAATTAAGAAACAAACCTCCAATAATGTAGTATCGCTGTCCTGATATGGATGATAGAAATACTACTATATCTTAACAGTAATTCATAGTATTTTCTACAGTCCATTTTTATTTCCATGACTATCACCAAAGGCACGAAGACACCTGATAGCATAACACTCCCTCTATATCTCTGTTCATTATTTTAATTTTGGAGCAGGTCCATGTAATGGGAGACCACTCTCCAATATGCTTGCCAGTTTGTGTGAATAGGCCAACACCCATATTTTCTAGTTTTGGTATGCATGAACAATATATCATCAAAAAATCTGGCTTTTCAATTACACAGACCGGAGAATATCTGTGTTTCCCTGTTTACACAAAATGGCAAATGTAATCATCAAGAAAGCAATGGTTCCCAGTTTTAGAATTTTTGACAAGCAATGATACAATAAAAAAGGTTATTTCATCTAAGTGATACTATAGTTTATTAGCATATTCTTAATTGTACAATTCTAATTATCCAGTACTTGATTTAATATACCAGAAAAAAATTTATACAGGTACTGAGCTCTGAATATAAAGGTTGTCATTTATTGTACTTGTTATATAGATTGTAATTGTGACTGTTTTGTTACAATTGATTTTTTGCAACAAATAAATTTTGTTAACGAAAATTGTGCACTTCAGGATATCATAATGGCTGAAGAAAGCTATAGTTATGTGTCATGTTCATATGTGTACTACTCAGATTAGATCCTGAGTGTGAGAGAGATAACACAGAGAAATGGAGACTGGAGATCATGGGCATTGAGTGTGTCGGCCTGGTGTGGGACGCCGGGGAGAGTGTGGTGATTTGGCTGGTGTACCGACTGCCTAACGCACTGGCCAATAGCCTACCATCCCTGATGGAGGCCACATCAGTCTGGGTGCTGGAACACCCTAGACTTGGGTGATTTCAATGTCCATGCCGATAACGCGGCCTCCATTCAGGCAGCAGTCCTAGTGTCATCCATGGTGCTGCTGGGACTCTCCCAATTTGTAATGGCCTCCACTCACCGGGCTGGGCACACACTTGATTTGATCTTCGCGGCTGGGGTAACAGTGGACCGGATTACTGCTTTGGCAGTACCATGGTCAGACCACTATGCCCTGAAGGCCCGTCTGAATGTTCCACCCCGACCCTATTTAGGCGGTGAATGTATTTTAGCTTGCCCACGGAGCCAAATGGACTCAGTGCAGCTCCAGATGGCTCTGCGGGATCCGATGCCCCCTGACGGCTTGTTGGATGAGCTTGTGGAGAACTGGCATAGCCGGATCTCTACAGCCATTGACGAGATCACTCCCCGGCGCCCTCTGTGCCCCCGCTCTGGCTCACTCCCTGGTTTACCCAGGAGTTGCAGCTTATGAAGCAGGAGCTAAGATGGCAAGAGAGACGGTGGTGTCGTGCTCGAGACGAAGCTACAAGAGCATCTTATAGGAGGTTTATGAGATCTTATGTGATGGCAGTCAAAGCCACCAAGAGAGAGTCCTATGCGGCTACGATTGCATCCGCCAGCTCACACCCAGCCCAATTGTTTAGAACAATTCGGTCGATAACAGCTCTGCCACAGGGCAGACCAAACACTAGGGAATTGGAGATTGGCTGTGAGGCATTTGCGAGCTATTTCGCGGATAAAGTCACATTTGAAACAGTGAGTGAACTCAAGACCCTTTGCACATCCTCGTCGGGTTTGGATCATTTTGGCCCACTCAGCCTAGAGGAATTTGACAGATTGCTAGCAGTTGTACGCCCAACCACATGCAACCTTGATCCATGCCCTTCCTGGCTCATTAAAGCGGGCCACGAGGGGCTTCGAGGTGCCCTTAGGGAGATTATCAAGAAGTGCATCTCAGAGGGTCGGTTCGCAGGGGCACTCAAGGAAGCGATGGTCCGCCCTCTCTTGAAAAAAACCATCTTTGGACCTGGCTGAATTGGCCAACTACTGGCCGGTCTCCAATTTGCCCTATTTGGGCAAATTAATCAAGAGATTGGTGGCAGTACAGCTGCAGGGCTTTCTGGATGACACTTCCATATTAGATCCCTTCCAGTCTGACTTCCACCCGGGACACGGGATGGAGACGGCACTGGTTGCTCTTACTGATGACCTCCGAAGGCACCTGGATCAGGGTGGTTTGGCAGCAGCAGCACTGATGTTGTTGGACCTGTCGGCTGTGTTTGACTTGGTCGACCACCAGTTGCTGACCCACCGCCTCTCCGAGACGGGGATACAGGGGCTTGTCTCCTTTATCCAGGGTCGGGGACAAAGGGTGGTGCTAGGGGAACAGCATTCCATGAGACACCTGCTTGAATGTGGGGTGCCTCAGGGGGCGGTACTTTCCTTGATGTTGTTTAACATCTATATGTGCCCCCTTGCCCAGGTTGCTTGGAGGTATGGGTTGGGTTGTCATTAGTATGCTGATGACACTCAGCTCTAATGTTGGGTGGCCGATCAGACTCCAGACCGGAAGATCTGGACCAGGCGCTACAGGCTGTGGCTGGTTGGTTCAGACTGAGTTGGCTGAAGCTAAATCCAGCGAAGACGGAGGTCCTGTGCTTGAATCGTGGCAGCACAGGGTTAGGGATCCCGCTCCCAGCCTTTGATGGGGCACCACTGGTGCCAGCGTCAAAGGTTAGGAATTTGGGAGTGCTTCTGGACCCCTCGTTGACAATGGAGGCCGAGGTAGCAGCCATTGCAAAGTCAGCCTTTTATCATCTTCAGCTGATTCGGCAGTTGATTCCCTTCCTCGATCATAGCGACCTGGCTACAGTGATCCATGCAATGGTCACCTTGAGATTAAACTACTGTAATGCTTTCTACATGGGGCTGCCCTTGTTGCAAATCCGAAAGCTGCAGCTAGTGCAGAATGCCACATCCAGGCTGTTGATGGGCCTCCCATGTTGGGAGCACATCCAGCCTGTGCTTAGGTCAATGCACTGGCTGCCAATAGCATGCAGAATTCGCTTCAAGGTGCTGGTACTTACCTTTAAAGCCCTATATGGCCAGAGCCCGGCATACCTGAGGGACCGCCTTTCCCCATATATACCCCAGAGAGCACTACAGTTGGGGTCGTAACATCGATTAATCATTCTGGGCCCCAAAGATGCCAGACTCACCGCTACCAGGGCCAGGGCCTTTTCTGTGGCAGCTCCTTACTGGTGGAATGAGCTCTCAGAAGAGATCAGGGCCTTGCAGGACCTCTTGCAGTTCCGCAGGGCCTGTAAGATGGAGCTCCTCCACCAGGCTTTCAATTAGGAGCTGCCTCCATGACCATCAACTATGCTACATAAACATCTCTAGCACTGAGCTGACCCTAACAGACCGGAAGACCACTGAATTGAGAACTTGGATGGTATATCTTGGAGCACGCCATCTAATTTTAAAGAATTGTTAATACTGCAAGCACTTTAAATGTAAGAATGTTTTAAGCTGTTTTAAAATGTTTTAAAGTTTTATGTTGTCTAGGTACACTGTACCAACATCTGTAAGCCACCCTGAGCCTGCCCGCAGGAAGGCAGGGTATAAATACAAAGAATAATAAATAAATAAATAAATAAAGTTATTTCATTCATGATTCATTGAGTAATAAACTTTTATTCTTCCAAGGATAGAGCTGAACAAGGAATTGGTGGGACAACAAGACAAAGGCCAGCTTTCAGAGGTGTTTGCAAACAGATACATGAGTAGACTTGGCTTGCCTCTTCAAACTGTAATGGGTGAAGCAACTCAGAAACAGTATGGTGATCTGGCAATCCATATCATTATTACGAAGAATGTAAAGGAGTGGAGTGAAAAAACCAGAAAACCAGCAGGAAGAGGTTCTGCTTTGTCATAGATTGTGCTAAGTTAAATGTTATTGACAACATCATTCCTGGCAATGTTCATAGTTTTGTGCTGGACCAGCATCATGAATTGGGGGGGGGGGGGGGCCGAAAAAAAAAAAACGTATCGTTAAGTTTTGTAACTCGAAGAAGAGAGGCAAAAAAAATACCATGACTGTTTTGTTTCTGGTAGGGCATTACCAGTTTGGGTTTGCCATGTTTTCATGTTCTAGATTTTTGAGACCATTTTCTATGCATACACAAACCACACACTATTCTAACCAAAAGCAGCAATTCTCATGTATATGTTTGGCTCAGGGGTTGAAACTGCCTTATACTGAATGAGACCCTGGGTCTATCAGAGTCAGTATTGTTGACTCAGTCTAGCAGTGGCTCTCCAGGGTCTCAGACAGAGGTCTTTCTCATCACCAATGCCAGATCTTTTAACTGGAGATGCCAGCGATTGAACCTGGGACCTTCTGCATGCCAAACAGATGCTCTACCACTGAGCCACAGCCCCTCCCTCAAGGTTCCATTATGCACACTTGAGTTCGCGTCCATGATCAGTTTCCATGGTCCATGACCCATAGGGGGTACCAGTGCCAAAATCTGGAGACTCTCAATCTCCTCCTTTCTGAAGATCAAAACAGACATTACATTTGACATGTAGTCAAACATTAGAGTGGGAACTAACCTTTAAAATAACTAAATTGCTGAAGTCATTCCCATGCCCTTCAAATGGATACATGAGGCCAGAGAAAGGTACAACCCCCCCTAAGGCCATTTTGTTGACAAAAATAGCACAGGAGGGAAGCCTGAAGTCCTTCCTTTCCCCTTGCAACATTTGGAGTTATATAGGATGGTGAAGACATTTAAAAAGGGTTTTTAAAGGTTAGTTCCCCACTCTAACATTTGACTGTGTTTCAGGTGAGGCACCTGTGTTCACATAACACAGTGGCCCTGAGCAGTGACAGAAGTTAAGAAAAATATCAGTCACTGCTTATGTCTCCTAGTCCCTTTTGATGTGCTGATGTATACTGAACCCCACCAAAAGAGGTTAGGTAAGTGGATACTGGCATTATCACTGAGCAGTGACTGTCCAAGGCCAAGACACTCCAAAGACTGGTCACTGTAAAATGATTTTAAATATAAACAAATGCTTATAAAATATAACTCCAGTTAGTCATGCAGCACGCAAAGAAAATGACATCAATGTGCTTCAGTCTGAGCTGTCAAAAGTCTGAACAAATGAAGGTGGTATTTAGGTAGACTTACACTGAAATAAAGCATTATAGGAAATAGGTGGGGAATAAGGGGACTCAGATATCCCAGATTCTAATAAAAGAGATTTGCCTATAATTCACTTATCATCATGAATAATGAATTTTTTAAATTAAAGATGGACATGAAACAAATCATTACATTCAAAGAATGTATAATTCCATGTCATGCACAATGTCAATTGGCATATATGGCTCATATTCCTTGCTAACACATCGTTGCATTCATACTTCGAAAAATCATTTCTAGACTAATATACATATAAAAAATATTTGGACCACATGGTACCATGAGGAATATATATCCCTAGGACCTAATAATTATTTTAAACCTATTCTCTCATATATCAGCTGCCCAAATGAATATATGGTGTCTTAGTATGATCAGAGTTTTTAAAATGGACTTGTTACCAAGATAAGTACTACATTTTGGCAGTAGGTTTCATATACTTATTAAGGAAAAAGTGAAACAATATAGTAAGTCACATTTTAGAGACATTCTATATTATTAGATGTTAAAGTATTGGAATAATAAAGCTCAGCAAAGGTGGGTTAAGGTTTCATTAGTGCAAATGTGTGGTTAAGACTTACTACACAATTATTCTTAATGGGGCTGTGCGGCCTGATCTAACCCTAGCTGTCATGTAAAACCATAAATCTGCTATCTGTTAAGTCTATGCCAGTTTGTTTGACCTTATTTACTTTCATTGCAACTCACAGAAAGTAAAAAGAAATTCTGCAACCATAGCTGGATCGTCAGAACTTGAAATATAAAATAAGTCTCATGCTATTGGGAAACTTATTTTAAAGAAGGAACAGAGGGTAGTGCAGTTATCCCTGAAGATCAGAGCAGAACAAAATGCAAACTGTGCCTCATACAAATTAATGCAATGTTGATGTATCCTGGTGGTAAAATATTAAAGAAGCCAAGTTGAAGGGCAAAGCAACACAGCAAATGGACTATGAATTGCATATAAAGTTAATGATGGAGCTTGTCTCAAATGTACTCTGCAGTCCAAAATAACAACATTGGCACATTAACTTTGTGGGAGTGCGATGAAGGTTCCATAGCATCACAAAGCCTCTAATTGCAAACATTGTATAAAACAAAATCAGCCATGTAGGTCTACCAAAAAAACCTGACTGTTTTGGAATGAAACAACCACAACAGTATTCCACAGCAGCCCCATGGCAAAAAGATTTAATGGAAATTCACATAATGGGCTTAATGCACTGAAGCTACACAATCTGCTATCCTGGTGGTCAGAGATTTAGTTATCATAGTAGCCAATTTGCATGGCGACATCTACTTAGGTACAGACCAAATTTCTTAGTATGATGCCTCTTTGGAACTTCTCTGTTCAGGGATTTCAAAATAACATTATGATTGTGTGGTTGACCATCATATGATCCATATAATCATGTGGTTTGGCTCCAAATAGTCTTTTTTTATATTTTTGGTCCTGTGTGTCTTACTTTTACATTGTTACTGACCAGAAATGAGGACTTAAAAGGAAAAGAAAAGGAACCAATTTTTCTAATATAAACAGAGGCTGAGTTGTGGTTGCCTCTTAAAATCTGGTTAAAGCATTTACCAGAAAAAGAAATAGAAGCTTTTTGTCATTTTATAAATCCAAGTACTTTTTTTGTAGACAGAATGATCAATTGACCTTCAGATGTCTGTCAGGGGAAAGTAAACACTTGAAAAAAAATGAAAAAGCCAATTTTCTGTAAAAGCTATAAAGACAGCAAAATTTATAAATATGAACATTGAACGTTCACACAAACTTTTAATAGATGCTGAATTATGTTTCTTCATCTAACTGATCTATTAATACCATAAGTATCTATTATGAATATCAGAATATTATGGCGCATTTGTTTACAGGCAACTTAATTTTAGAAAAAATATTACCTGCAAATATTAGACTTACGAAAATGTGCTTCAGCTGTTCAAAATCTGCCACATAGTAGTCATTTCCAAATGAAGGTTTATGACAGAGTGATTGATATAATTTTCAGTAATTGAGGAATTTGTTCAGTATTGAAAGATCTTCTGTAAAGTTATTGTAGAGTACTGTAGATTATAAGTAGTGTTTCATTAACCTAATTGTACAAATGGGACAACTGATATCTTGGACTCCTTCTTGCTGAATTTTCCAGTCAGTGGGAAGAGCCAACTGCCTGATATATCCAACCACAAAAGCTGAAAATTGAAATACTCCAAATTCATTACATATGGTACAATCAACAAACAGTACTAAGTCTATTTTTGTAGGCTTAACCTAGATGGTTAGGGGAAAGGTTTCCCACAGATGTTATTGTTCCATTGTGCTTTCAGAGTTTTGGATCTGCAAAAGATGAAGAAAGTGATCTGCTACCTGACTACCAGTGATCTGCTACCAGATACGTCATAGAGAAACCTTGAGGCTAATGGGAATTTTCTTTGTACACAAAGGAAAGAAATAATCTATTACTGATCAGATAATCCATTTTCATCTATCTTCTTGAATACTACTGGAGTTCAAGATGTTTCTAGGTTTACAGTGAAGAGAGAGAGAGATGGAGGAGGCCTTGCTGTGCTAGATGCAGGAAGACAGTCCTCTTGTATGGAATATGGAAGTATATCAGAAAATAAGCAGAACCCTGCTTGAGTAGACCAAATGTCTATCCAGTTCAGCATTCTCTTTTCTACAGTGGCCAGCCACTTGACTTTGAGCTGTTTACCAAAAGGACATGGACCACAGTAGTTCTTTCTCCTGAACTTCAGAAGTATTCTGCCTGTGAAAATGGAGGTTTCATTTAGCCATTATGGCTAACTGACAGTCAATGGGAAATCTATCATCCATCATTGTCTAGTTCCTTTTAAAATTAACTAAGTCAGTAGACATCACTAGAATTTGTGGAGGTAAATTCTATAAATTAATTGTGCAAGGAATATTTCTTTGTATCTCTCCTGAATATCTCCAGCTGGTCATTTTCATTGGGTGACCCTGAGTTGCAGTATTAGGAGACAGGAAGAAAAAAATAAACTGTTATCTCTGGTCCCTTTCTCCACATTGTGCATAATTTTACAGGCCTCTATCATGGCCCCTTCCCCATCATCCTTTTTTCTTAACTAAAAAGGCCCAAATGTTTTAGCCCTTCGTCTTTGCTCCAACCCCTCAGGCTTTTGTGTCAAAGAGAGGGTTATTGTGATATTATGCCTGCTCTTCTGCAGCCATGGTAAACCGAACTAATAGGCTCTCTGGAATGATGTCTCTGGAATATGGACATCTTTTGAAGAGAAATTGACTCTGAAACTGCTTGGAGTGCTGGAGGGGGCAGCTGCTTCAGAGAGTTTGCAGGACCAGATATAGCTCTATAGCTGCTGAACTTATCTCTAATGAAATGCTATTCCACAGTTGGATTACTGAGAGTGCCAAAGTCGTAAGCTGTGTAAATAACTATGATAGGTTCCCACATATTGGCTGTGTGTTGAATCTTGTTGATATGCAAGCAAGCTACCCTATGATGTGAAGAACTGATCCCACTTTATGGATGTTCTGATTGACCTCTGTGCTGAAAATTTCCCCAATGGTTTGGCTGCACTTGTATGGTGTTAATGTGAATACCACTTGTCCAAAGAGATTATTTAAATGAGCCAGCTTTTCACATTTCTTTACTATCAGTGTGGTTGGCTTTGGTGTAAGAGACCAAACTTCAAATCCTCCTTTAGCTACGACATTCATTGTATGTTCACTGCTCCAGATTCAGTCGGATACATAGATTTGGCTCAGAGTCAGGGTTTGATAGATCACCCTTGTGGTTGACTTGAGAAGCTAAATCACTTCCTGACTTCTGATGGATTGTAATGAGGGAACTGAAACAAGAAATGAAAAGCATTTGATACACTTCAAATGCTATAGAAATTTTTATGTATGAAAAATCAGTCCCCCATTTCTGTCACTTGCTCACACAGCCACCCAAAGTCCTTTCCATCCACTAATTTTCAGATGGGTTAGTGTGGGTTTTTTTAATGCAAAGCACAAAGATAGGCACATAGGGAGTACATAGAGAGGATCTCTGACAATATTGTAAAGCATACAAGAGTCTGTTTGCTCTGAAGTGGTTTTGGCACTGCTGCTACTTAGGACCATGCCATGCTTAGTAAAGAAATGGGTCCCATTCCCTCATCAAAGCCTTGTCCACAGTCCAACTATGCTGCACTAAGGGAAGAGTGATACCTCTGTGCCCCCTTTCCTTGTGGCAGTGTGCTACCATAAAGCAAGCAAAAGAAACAATTATCCCAGCCATCCTCCTCCACTGCCAGCAGATGTAACTTGGATGATGAACTGTGGAATCAGGACCCCAAACCATCATAAGATTTATGCACAAAGAAGATGCACTACCTGCTACAATGGGACCATGCCTTTCCCATGAGAAGATCTATTGCCTGGGATGAGGGTGTAATTGTATGTATAAAATGTGTGTGTCATTGTATCACATTTTTATGAACTCTCAGGAAGACGTGCACAATAAAGGACTGTGTACATGTGCATGGGGAGAATGGTAGTGACCCTCTTTTTCACCTTGCTTTTCTTTGGAATGATTTGATTTAGATGCAGTTGGAATACACAAGAACCAGAATGATTTCTCCTAGGGGAATGAACACCCGATGTACATAGGACAATTCTTTGCTCATGTTGCTCAGTACTTACCATTATGAGGAATATGTATGTGCCTTGGAAAGGTGGATTTTCATGGAGGAGGAGGAAAAGGATGAAGGACGGAGGAGGAGGAGGAGGAGATTTATAACCTGCCCTTCACTTGGAGTCTCAAAGTGACTTACAAACTCCTTTCCCTTCCCCTCCCCACAACAGACATCCTGTGAAGTAGGGGGACTGAGAGAGCTCTGACAGAAACTACTCTTTCAAGAACAGCTCTGACAGAACTATGGCTTGTCCAAGGTCATCCAGCAGCTGCAAGTGGAGGAATGGTGGGGGAATGGAAAGCTGAAGAGAGAGGGGGAAATAAAGGTAGGTTGGTGATTGGCTGGGAAGGAGATAGGGTTGCCAGCTCTGGGTGGGAAATTCCTGGAGATTTGAGGGATGGAACCTGGAGAGGGTGTGGTTTGAAGAGGGGTGGGACCTCAGACAGGTACAATGCCATAGACTCCACCCTCCCAACCAGCCATTCTCTTCTGGGGAACCACTGTTGCAAGTCTCAGGAAAGGGGTGAAAATCACTCAGAATTACAACTGATCTACAGGAGGGAGGGGGAAGGAGATGCAAAGCTGAAATCAGAGGGGCAGATAATGGCAGGTTGATGCTTGGCTGGGAAGGAGATAGGGTTGCCAACTCCAGGTTGGGAAATTCATGGAGATTTGAGGGGTGGAGCCTGGAGAGGGTGAGGTTTGAGGAGAGGTGGGACCTCAGACAGGTACAATGCCTGTCTG
>NW_015164701.1:397831-401968 GCF_001447785.1 Gekko japonicus
AGGTAACAGAGATCAGTTCCTCTGGAGAAAATGGTGGACTCTGTGTCATTATACCCTGCTGAAGTCGCCACAGCACATTGACGCTGAGTGCCCAAGGCCAGAGCTCACACTAACTCAGCTTAGAGGGAACACTGGTGCCTTGGCTTCCTCACCCTGCTGCTGAACTAACTTGTCTACAAAACTCACCTGTTTATTCCCTTGTTCCAAACACTTTGTCACTGGAGTTGGGACATTTCACCACTGAAGTGGGGCCTGTTACTTCACTATACAACTTTCAAAGGCTGAAGGTGTGGCAGGAATGAGAAGGCTAATGTCCAGGTGGTGGCAATGGCAACTGAGGAGAAGGAGAAAATGAAAGACAGCCTAGGGCCAGAAGTGGCAGGCGCTTGAGCCAGGGCTCAGCAGATTACAGCAAGCGCAGGTAAGGGAACTGGGGAAGTTTGTCAAGTTGACTGGGCCATGTGATTGAGAAGATACCAGGGCAGATAGTACAGGTGGACCATAGACCCTGTCTGAGGGCAATGGATAGAATAATTGAAGATTAGGTGGAGGTGATGTGGTATCAAGGAGTCTGTGGCAAGGTCAGCAGATTTTGCATCAAGTTTAGGCAGTTGAATAAAATTTCTAAAATTGATATATATTTGATACCTTGAGTAAATGTCATGTTGGATATGCTAGCCTTAGCTAAATAATTTCCACCCTAGATCTGACTAAAGGGTATTGGCAGATACCACTACACCCTCAGGATAGGGAGAAGACAGTGACTTCCGGCTATGGCCGCGTGACCGGTGACCGACTCTCGGGAAGCTCCCGGAGCCGGATCGCCCACACACAGTCTTGGGGGGTCCCGCACAAGCGGAGATCCTAAGGAGCCTTGGTGAAAAGGCTCCGAACTAGGGGGCGCGACCGGGAGATTGGGAGAAGCCTCTTACCAGCACGAAGGCTGAGAATTGAGGCTCCCCGTTCTGTTCTCCCTTTGCCCCAAACGGCCCCTGCTGCGATGTGCCCCGTCAAGGGGACTAGCACAGCCGCCGGAACATCGGAATGATGAAGCGATAAAGTTAAAGATTGAAGAAAAGCATATTCGACTAACTGTGAGTTGGAGATCAACTTAAGAGTAGCGGCTTGAGCGTGATTCGCCCCCCGGGAAACTGAAAGGGAGGAGGGAGGATTCCCCACCACCACCTTAGAAAAGAGACTTTTAAAAGCGGAGGGGGGGAAGCGAAGATTTGAATAAACGCATTACCTTTTGGTAGAGAGTTGAAAGCAGATAATAGGGAGCCATCCCTGGGCAACGCAGCACGAACTTCTAAAGTATAAACAAAGTTTGAAAATAGCGATGCAGAAAAAGGTTTTGGAGAGACAGACAAAGAAGGCAGGAGGAACTTCCTGTCCAAGTCCCTCCCCTGCTGAGACTGCTGTCAATCAACAAGAAAGTGAACTTGCACGCCATCTGCTGGAGGAACTGCAGAAAATCAATCAGAAGCTGGATAACATGGAGAGTGCTTTTAGTATTCAACAGAAAAAAATGACGGAGACTGCCGACAAGGTAGATGATATTGCAATGAAGTGTCTGGCGTCAACGGAAGAAATACAGAAAGTTAAGAAGAAAGTTGTTAAAGTGGAAAACATCAAGTGAAGCAGGACAATAAATTATTACTGCTTCAAATGGAAAAGTCGAACTTGACTCTTCGATTTCAAGGGCTGAAGGAAGAAGACCATGAAGACCTCAGAGACACCTTGGCAACGGCGTTGGCACCACTGATCGGCAGCGAAGTGGGAAAAATAAAAGAAGAGATGGATTTGTCCTACAGAGCCTACTCCAACTTTACAAAGAAGCAGAAGTGGTAGTTAAATTTACCAAGCAACGTCTCCGGGATCAAATTTTAAAAGCAGTATCAGCAACACCCTTGAAAATTGGAGAACAACCAATCCGAGTTTTGAAAGATGTTCCATTTGAAATCAGAATGAAAAGAAAAGAATACAAAGGATTGACCTTGTTTCTACAAAAGCATCAAATTAGTTACAGATGGTTGACGCCAGAAGGACTGGTCTGTAAATTTAAAGATAAAAGAGAAAGGATTGACTCTATCCTGAAGGCACAAGACTTTTTGAAAAGGCACGCCAATACTGAAGACGAAGCAGAATTCGCCGAGTGGATGTCGGGGATAAGTGAAGAAGACAGCAGCTCGGAAGGAGAGGTGAAAGAAGAAGAAGTTAAAGGAGCAGCTGGAGGTCCAAAGTACAATTTAAGAGAAAAAAAAGGAAAATATCGCAAAACTTAAGGACTAGTTTGGACAATGCTTTAGAAGAAATACTAATTCCAAAAGGACATTACTAACATATTAACTGCCCGATTTGGAAGGAATAAGAAGAAACAGATGATTATCCAACCACAGAAGAAGTCTTAAAATCTGACATGGACTTTAACCTTAATACTAACAGATTAATATACTAACACTTAACATAACTCAACACTTTTCTTTGTCCCTCTATGAACCCTCCCTATTTTTCTAAATTATAAAAGTAGAATTTCTCTCCTTTTTAGGAGAGGGAAATAAAATAATTAAGGATAGGGAGAAGACAGCCTTCCCCGCCCTCTATGCCTGTACCAATTTACTCATATGCCCTTTAGGCTTAATGGCATGGCTGATTCCTTCCAACATTTGATGAATAGTGTCCTGGTGGACTTAAGCCAGTTTGCAGTGGCCTTTATAGATGATATTACATTATTGTTGTTGTTGTTATATTCAGTGACACTTGGGCTGAGCACCTGGACCACCTGGCACAAGTTCTAAGCTGATTGAGGGGAGCCGGAATAACAGCTAACCCCACCAAGTGCAAGATAGCTCATAGGCAGATCAAGTACCTAGGATTCTATGTAGAGCAGGGACAAGTTCAGCCCGTGGACAATAAGGTGCAAGATCTAATGCAATGGAAACACTGGCTGAGTCCCATGACAGCTGTCAAGGGAGAAGCAGTACTATTGGGGTTAAGAGAAATTGGGATTGTAAATCATGGTAACCCATGCATCTGGATCTGAGGGGTAAAGCCAATTATCCGGAAAGGAACTTAGACTGGACTGGAGGTAGAGAGGTGTTGGGAGGCAGCTCAGGATTGAGGAGGCAACCTACAGCTGGTGCAAGAAAAGGATCAATGGAAGCTCAAGTGGCCAGATAGGCAAATAAGAAGTAAAGTAACTTTGTCAGCAGAACCTGCAATACTGTTACCTGGACTTTGAAGGCACAATAAAGAGGACATGTTGCTATGTTTAAACCTGCTGTCCAAGTCCTGACTGAGGAAGCTCGGGCATAAGAACATAAGAACATAAGAGACGCCAATGTTGGATCAGGCCAAAGGCCCATCCAGTCCAACACTCTGTGTCACAAAGTGGCCAGAAATACCAGTGCCATCAGGAGGTCCAGCAGTGGGGCCAGGACATTAGAAGCCCTCCCACTGTTGACCCCCCCCAAGCACCAAGAAGACAGAGCATCACTTGCCCCAGAGCCCCTAGCTATACCTTGTGGCTAATAGCCACTGATGGACCTCTGCTCCATATGCTTATCTAATTCCCTTTTGAAGCCATCCATGCTTGTAGCACCCACCACTTCCTGTGGCAGTGAATTCCAAGTGTTAATCACTCTTTGGGTGAAGAAACTAATATCCACTGATGGACCTCTGCTCCATATGCTTATCTAATTCCCTTTTGAAGCCGTCCATGCTTGTAGCCTCCACCACTTCCTGTGGCAGTGAATTCCATATGTTAATCACTCTTTGGGTGAAGAAGTACTTCCTTTTATCCGTTCTAACCTGACCGCTCTGCAGTTTCATGGAGTGCCCACGAGTTCTTGTATTGTGAGAAAGGGAGAAAAGTACCTCTTTCTCTACCTGCTCTTTCCCATGCATAATCTTATAAACCTCAATCATGTCACCCCTCAGTCGTCTTTTCTCCAAGCTAAAGAGCCCTAAGCGCTTTAACCTTTCCTCATAGGGAAAGTGTTCCAACCCTTTTATCATTCGAGTTGCCCTTTTCTGCACTTTTTCCAAAGCTATAATATCCTTTTTAAGGTGTGTTGACCAGAACTGCACACAGTATTCCAAATGAGGTCTCACCATTGATTTATATAGGGGCATTAT
>NW_015164701.1:404668-428087 GCF_001447785.1 Gekko japonicus
TCATCCACGTATTGAGACTCCTGATCTCTGCCTGTCTCTCCGGCCCTGCACGTGGAACAGGTAACACTTCTGAGAAGGCTACCTTGGAGGTCCTGGACCTAAGTTTCCTGCCCAGCAGCCTAAATTTCTCCTCCAGGACCTCACGACTGCATTTCCCCACATCGTTGGTGCCGACATGCACCACGACCACTGGCTCCTCCCCAGCACTATCTACCAGCCTATCTAAAACACGCGTAATGTCCGCTACCTTTGCACCAGGCAGGCAAGTCACCATACGGTCAGTACGCGGGTTCGCCACCCAGCTGTCTACCTGTCTAAGGATCGAATCACTCACTACCAAGAGCCCCCCTCCCACCCTGCCCAGGGATGGTTCCTTGGTGCAAAAGGATACCCGCTCACCAGCTGGGGAAGAGGTCCCTTCTGAGGGCACATTCCCCTTATCCTCAGCATGGTGCCCTGTTTCCCCTAGACCCTCATGCTCCCTGACAGCAGCGGGGCTGCCAGATCCAGAGTGGGACATATCTAACAAGTCCCCGAGAGTCTTTTCTGTGCGCCTAGCTGACTGTCTCTGCTTCTCCAGGTCAGCCACCTTGGCCTCAAGGGAGCACACACGTTCCCTGAGAACCAGGAGCTCCTTGCACCGAGCACACACCCAAGACTTCTGCCCGGTGGGCAGATAGTCATACATGTGACACTCCGTGCAAAACACTGGATAGCCCCCAACCCCCTGCTGGCATTCTGGCTTCATAAGTCTTTTAAAATAAGTAAATATAACCCCCCTTTTAAAACCTTGGTATTTATGTGAAATAAATGATGCCTCGCCCTGCTCTCAGCCTGCTGCATGGCTCTACCTCGCCTTCCAGCCCCAGCACAGACTTGTGTCCACAGATGGTATAAATATACATATGGAGTTTGATATCTTAATGCTCAAGGGAAATTGATGCATTAGTATATGTAATAGGTATTTTCTAGACCCTTTAAAAAGTTGGTGTGGGAACTGAGCTCATGCTTGAAGCTGAAACACAGAGGCTGTAGTTACATGGCATGGTAATTGCGCCTTGTTCCCACTTTAATTTAAACGGGAATATTTTGCTTTGGGTTTGGATGTCTACAGAGCCATCCACCTTACCGGCTGCTGGCCATCCCCCTCACCCTCATCCCCATCCGGCAGCAGCAGCAGCTGCCCCTGGGCGGCTGGAGGGCGTCCTTGTCAAACTTCTAAGCTGTCAGTTTCCCCCCCCCTTGCTATGACTTGCAATTACTGTGCGGTGTAACCACAGCCTGTCTCTACTCATGTAGGCAGCTTTCTTCCCTTCCTTGCCATCGGCCCAGTCGCCGCCGGCCTGGTGCGCCTTCTCCTGGCACTTCTGGGCGGCCAGGAGGTTGAGACCCAGCAGGAAGGTGCGCGGTGCCGGCTGTGCTGCTCGGGTACCATCTCTGCCATCTCCTTGCCGCCCCTGTTCAGGCTGCCGGAGCCCCCACCTCTCGTTCATGCCTCCACCAGGATGCTGTAAGCACTAACATTTTTTTTTTTTTTTAAACCCTACAGAGAGCGGTCAGACAGCCCTATTCACAATCATTGCGAAAGAGGGCTGTCCATATAGGTGAAATCGCACATTCAAAGCGCAAGGTCCAGGAAAGTACTCTATTTTCCTGGGGTCAGGAAAACCCGCGAGCATTGCGAGAGTGAGCCTGCTTTGGTGCAGGAGGTGGATTGGCGCATGTGAACAGAAAATGTAAATGCGGGAGGAAACAGCAGCGAATCCCGATCAAAGGGACAGCGTGACCGACCCCAGACTGTTACCTGGAACATGCATGACTGTGTTTATTACTGTTCTTCAAAGCCCAGCCCAACCTTGAGGAAGGTGAATGAATGGGAAAGCAACAGCAGTGGTGTTTACAGCTATGGGTGCTCCTCATCCTTGCAATGCACTCAGGTGGTGAACCATGGACTGGCAATGGAAGCTGGGAGCAGCTGTACAACAGCTCATTGACTCATCTGTACACCTGGTTGTTTGGAGCATTTGCACCCGGTGCCTTGTGCCTGCTGGGAATCATGTCAGCCCAGTCACAAATGGGTC
Organism: Gekko japonicus; assembly: GCF_001447785.1. Taxonomy (NCBI): domain Eukaryota; kingdom Metazoa; phylum Chordata; class Lepidosauria; order Squamata; family Gekkonidae; genus Gekko; species Gekko japonicus. Next base: position 406,750 of record NW_015164701.1, read on the forward strand.
CACCTGTCGTTCTGAGGCGCCAGCAGTTGCCTAACAGCACCTTCACCTGATATTGGGCATGTGGACTTCTATCCATACATGGTGCATATCTGAAATTCGGTAATGATTGTTTAAGCAGAGGATGCCCTGAAGGAGGACAGATTTGAACACAACCAGCAGATAATTAGTTGACAGCAGGCAGAACTTTTGTCTACTCCTTGCTCATATTGATTACATGGAAATGGTTGTATTACTCTAGGAATATGGTTTTGTTCTTTAATGCTCCTCTATTTGTACTCGATAAGACATTCAACTTTGCTGAGATCAAAATCTGTCTACTTAAACCCCTAAAGGCTTTTCCAGATGTTGGGTTTCCCCAGCCATTCTACACTTTTGCAGGTGACCAGCATGGAGATTTGCTTGAGTGCTGACATCCCAGCCACTTGCAAGCCAGATGTTAACTGTTCTCATCAATCTCCATGTCAGTTGCTGCCAACATGCTGTGTACTAACATAAAAAACACAGGTGAAGGGAAGGAGGCAAGTGATTGCCTGTCTTGTTCCAGCTAAATTGTAATCCCCTGGAGCCTTACATAGGAATTGTCTGACAGTGGGTAACAGGTAGCAAATTCTGTGCACCAGGGGCCAGGTCATGCTCTGCAGGACATGAAGAACTCCCAGGGGAAGGTAATATTGTTCCACCAATGGCTGAATCCCCTGTGAGTTCCAAAAACAGTGTTGCTGGTTTGTTGAGTGCTCAAGACTGTCCTCTCCAGGTGACAATTAAGAGAAATTTAAAGGCACAGTAACCTAGTTTACAGCTGGGATGTCCTGTGTTACTGAGTAGATGCCAAATATGGCCTCTGCTTGGATATTTCAGGGCAGTAAGTAGCCTTGCACATTTGGTGACCTGGTAGAACTATAGATTTCTATTACTTTCTCTATGAGCCTGAGAGACAAGAGTCAAGTAAATGCTTCTTCTAAAGGGTATCTATAGTACTATGCCAAAAACTAGGTTGTTTTAAAGGCTACCCTGAACTAAACATCTGTACTTGCACGTGTTCCTTCCAGGCCAAAATGACACATTACAAAGGATATGTGACTCCTGCCCATCTAAATCTCTCCATGACTATTTACTTAAAGAAGGCATGTGATGTGACATCAAATCAATCATTCTTTTCAAGCCCATTACATTAGATGCTACTTGGAAGGCCAGGTGCTGCTTTGAGGGCTATTGCTCAGTCCAATGATATCACACATTCACTCTCACACACAGTTTACCAGCCCTGGGTTGAGAAATACTCACCGATTTGGGGGTGGAGTAGGGAGAGGGCGGGGTTTGGGAAGGTTCGATGCCATGGTTCAATGCCATAAAATCCACTTTCCAAAGCAGCCATTTTCCCCAGGGGAACTGATCTCTGTAGTTTGGAGACCTCTAGTTCCCACCTGGAGGTTGGCAACCCTGATACAAATTACTGATTTGGGATTTGGTAATTCTAACTTGGTTCAGTTCTTTCTTCATAAAGTAAAAAGTCCCTTTTAAGGTGAAAGCATTTAAAATGAATAAATCTTGTAATGCATCTGCTTTAACTAAACTGCTATAACTAAATATTATTAGGGGTGTGTGGTGGGAAATGTGCAGTGGTGGTACTCACACATTTGTGTTAATGTGTTTGGATCTCTAACAGTGCAACCCTGTGCACTGTACCTGCATAGGATTGTCGTCAGTGTCTGGGAACAGGGACTGAGGCTGTCCTAGAAGTCCATCACAGCTAGAAGTCCTAGAAAATATCTACACAAGCCTGTGAAGCCAGGAACCAATTATCCACGGTGCTTCTTGTTAGATCTGAGGTCTGTGACTTTTATTACTGGAGAAGCAGTTACTGGTGATGTGCCTTTAAGAAACTTTATTTGGTTCCATTATACTAACGTTATGGTTGTGTATATGTATTCAGTTTATCTTACTTTGGTTTTTTGTATATTTCTTTGATATTTCCAGAAACCTGTTGCTGTTTTGTCAACAACTTGAGACATAAAAAAATGTTCTTCTAGTTTGTTGTTTTAAAAACTTTGATCTAAATGCAGAAGACCTGAAGTACAAAATTGTTTGCTCTGTGTGGGAAGAACATGACTTTTCAGCATTTGTTATTTTAGTAAGTGTGTGCATGTGTGTGTGTGTGTGTTTCATGGTGCTAACTGAAAATAAAAAGTTTTTTTTTTCATACCAGATAACTGTAGAAGTAACATCCAACACTGCCATGTACTGAATGTGACGATAGGCTTTAACTGGCCTGTAACCTAGACAACAGGGCGAGGGGAGGAGTTCAGTGAGTGTGTGCTGGTTGAGGTAAAGGAAGAGGCTGAGCTACCTGTTACACTCATTTTCCTGAGGGATTGGATGGGATAGGTGGAGGGACATTTACCAAATTAGGAATCAACAATGGAAGAAGAAAAGGAATCAGCAGCTTTATAATATATTTCAGCTTCCTCTAGCTTTCTCCCAGGAAGTAGGGAAGTAGGGATGGGCAACCTTACAAAATTGTGTTGGACATTTGATTATAAAATTCATCTCTTTTTTTTCTAGACAAGCATCTTTTTTATCACCTTGAAGACTTGCTCACAATTCAAAATGAGGAGAATTGTATGTGTGCAGTAGTAGCATTCAGCTTAATGGCAAGCAGGGATTGCTGCTGATTACTTAGGCTTATGCCTGAGATCACCGGGCATCTCTTTTAAAAGTTAGGTTGTAGGGGCTGCTTTGTAATTGTCACTTGTCTTTTGCTGACATTGCTCCCTCGCCATCCTTCCGTTGTTCTCTGCAGCCAGAAATCGCCCTTCCCCCTCAAATTTTCTGAAGGACCCAGCTTCTGAATCGAAACAAATCTTGGTCAGTTTCATTCATTCTTTATAAACTGAGCTCCCACCCAAAATAATACCCTGATGCTGCGGTCACACACTCTAAATAATCCACTTTCAATCCACTTTCAATGCTCTTCCCAACTGGATTTTGCCAGTTCACACAGGAAAATCCAGTTGGAAAGTGCACTGAGTTTCCATAGCTGAGCAAGGGATTCAAACTCAGTCCTCCCAGGTCCTAGTCCAGCACTCTTACCACTATGCCTGTCATGTAATGAGGCTGAACTGCCCTTACAAAAGGACTGCACTTGGGATGCATAACAATAGATTGCTAGGATCTTAGCATGGACCAGTAGGGAGACAGGGATCCTAGAGTAAACCAATTGGGAAACAATAAAGTGTAAATAGTCTATCGTTGGGAGTGGGGTGTTTTTGGGTGTAACCCTTTTCAGGCATAAATACCTGGCTTCGGCCAGGGATTGCAGTCTTCTTCTTTCTCTTGCTGAATCACTAATAAACTATGAACTGATCACTTCTACACATCTGAACCCAGTGTATTTCAATGCCAAAGTGGCCTTCATGGTAGCTATGACACTACCATGCCTTATCTTGCTACTTTCAACATTTTCTCACAGCTTTGATAAATTCCAGTATCAGAACAAGGGTGGGAGAAAAGTGCTGAAAGCACCATTGTACAGTGTACAGCATAGGCAGGGTTTAGCTCCCTTGGCATGCATGCTACATTTTAAATTAGAAATAGAACCCCCCTGCTTTAGATGTGAACAGGTGACCTGATACATGAATACATGAGAATCCCCCTGCAGAAAAAGTAACATATCAATGTCACTTTGGAGACAGAGGACTTGAACAGTGGCTCAGCCAGCTACTTTCTCAGCTTCATTCTCACTCAATTTCTTAATCCCTGACACAGATAGAGATGTTCCCACATGCTTGCTAAGTGTGATACTTGCCCAATGACATTTTCTTAATTAAGAATATATTATTTGTGTCTGCTCTGTCCTTCCACAGGCATGGTGGACTTCTTGTGCCTCTTCTGCAAAGAGGAATTTTAGGGTCGAATCCTGAACAAGTCTACTCGGAAATTAGATCCATATTATTCAAATGGGGTTTACTCCCAGGAAAATGTCCTCAAGATTTCAGTCTCTATTGCCTATAAAATAAACAATCTCTTCTGTCTATATGGAATTTGTCAGGGAAGATCCCTTTGGTTACGGGTGCCATCCCTGAAAATATAATTTCAATCAGATCGAGGGAAAGCTTATAGGCAGAAATGTATTTCCCGTTGAAACCAATGGGAGAAAAACAGAATTGAATAACTAAAACAAATAGCTTTAATAACAAATTTAATGAAGCTGGGTGAATTAAAAAAGAAAGAAAAAGAAAGAAAATGAACCAAAACGAAACCCTCCCCAAAATGCATATCCCTGGCAAGGAGCTATAAAGAAACCTGAAAGCTTGCTGAGAGACTTTAGAAAACAGACTGTGGGTAGTTTAAATCCCACCCCCCACTAGCTGTGTTGCAATAAGAGGAGTTCTGTGTGTGTTATTTTTCTGGAACTGTCTGTGCCTACATTCCTAACTACTGCCTTTTGCTCCAAGGTTCCATCTCTGCTCCCGGATGCTGCTGCAGCTTCCCACAGAGGTTTGGGCATCTGCAGGCAGTACACTTGATTTTCTTTTTTCAGTTTACAGGCTGCTTTCTTTCCTCATGGATTTCTGATATATCACTTTGGGGGGGAAGGTTTGGCTCCAAGTATTCTCCACCAGGCAGTTACACAGTCCTTGGCAGGGGCGAGAGAGTAGCCCTTCATTCACTTAGGAACACCAGCAGAAAAACCTGCATTTTAAGAGATTGTACAGCATATCTTTACATTTTGCTTTATAAAGGCTGCTGCCACACACGCTAAGTAATCCACTTTCAATCCACTTTCAGTGCACTTTCAAAGTGGAGTTTTACTGTGTGAACTGGCAAAATCCACTTTGAAAGTGCACTAAAAGTGGATTTAAAGTGGATTATTTAGCGTGTGTGGCAGCAGCCAAAGTTGGTTTAGATGTGTGCCTAAATTCTATTCCTCTTCCAGCCTCTTGCCTACGTTATTCTAGTCTGTGACCACAATGCTAAATCCATAGATTTCAATGAGACTTATGTCAAAATAAGTGGAGGGCAGCTTCCAAACTGCAACTGGTCTTAACTGAGATCCAGGTAAGCAACCAGGTTGGTATGAAACAATAGAACAAAGTTTGAGTCCAGTGGCACCTTTAAGACCAACAAAGTTTTATTCAAGGTGTGTGTGTGTGTATATATATGAATGGTAGTGATCAGTATAAGTTGGAGGGAGGGAGGGAGGCAAATTAGCATACAACTTAATGAAGATGTTTCGACATATGCAAAGGCCAAACAACAATAACATGCTGACTATATATACTTAGCTTGTCATTGCTGTTTGGCCTTTACATATATCAAAACATCTTCATTAAGTTGTATGCTCATTTGCTGTTCACCTATTTAGAGGCATCTGTCTCAATATATGAACTATTAACTTCCATTTCAATGTATCTGAGGAAGTGTGCATGCACACAAAAGCTCATACCTTGAGTAAAACTTTGCTGGTCTTAAAGGTGCCACTGGACTCAAACTTTAGTCTTAACTGAGGTAAAATGTTGCATTGCCTACAGAAGTGTTTTGACAAATTTAAAACATCCCCTTTTACTTACATAACCCAAACCATGCACTTCCTTGTAAAATGTGGCTGAACCTAAAGATTCTCCTCATTTTATAAAGAATTTCTGTGTAGAAATGTTTGTGACCAGTACACTTCTAAATGCCCAGATTTTCCAAAAAGCTTAGTGCCACTGTAGATTGCTTAGCAAGTGGCCTCAAATGGGACAAAACTAAACTTTGAGAAACCCTTTCATTCCTTATGATCAACAAAAAAAAAAGATCTTTGCCTTCTTTCAGAGTTAATTATGTGTCTTTCATTACTTTGCACCATGTGTTTTTGACTTCAGTCAATAAGTTACTCAAAGCAGACAGTATTACTAAATGATATGTAAATGTTAGAGAAGCAGAACCTTAGATCCACAGTTTGGTGAACAAGGCCCTGTTTTGTTCACCTAAACAAATCCAGGCTCATATCTATAGGGGGTTATGGTTTGGATCAGACTTGCCATTTAAGAAGGAAAAAAATTCTTCCTGTCTGACTCCCAGCCACCTGAATTCTGGAACTGTTACAAGCATGAGGTAGTAAATGATCCGGTAACATTCAGGATTGCTACGTGTCATCATGCCATTATAAGCATCACTCCTCTAAGTCTGGGGGTTTTTGGGGGGGGGGATAAAAAAGCATTTCAGTGTGGATTGCACAGTTAAAATTGAATTCACAGTTGACAAAAGGCAGAGTGTGTCTTTTTAAAGTCATAAAACCACACTTTTTTTAAAAAAAAAAAAGTGTCTTGAAGAGTATTTTAAGTGCCTCTTTATAAATTTACATTATTTGTTCCAAGTTCATACCAGAAAGTAAATGTTTGCATAACAGGTAAAAGAAGAAGGAGGGAGGGTGGGAGAGAGGGGAGAAATGGGGGGCCAGGAGTCCAGATGGGACCTAATCCTCCTCCCTTTGACAAACTCCCTAAATTATAGCATTTGGCAAAGGGAACTTTACGTTTTTTTTATATGTTATGTTTTATAATTACAAGTGATCCAATTAAATTTAAGTCCCTTGTTTTTATTTCTCCCAGTTCTCAGATTTATTTAATGATATATCCAGGGTCTGGGTATCTGGTATTTTGATAAATTTACCCTCATGAAGTTGTGAGAGCAAATTAATGTTCTCCTTAAATAAGCTAATTCAAAGCCATAAAAGAACCAATGTTTTTAGCTGAGGGAAAAAACAGGCAAAATACATTTCCCAGCATTGTAGCAAACCACCTTAACAGTGAGTTAGAAAAACAATTTTCCAACTTAATATCTTTCTTTAAAGAGAGAGAGAAAAAGATCACCTCTCTCTTAGTTCTGTCAGTGAAAGTCTCACCTCACCAGCCCACTGCCATAGGCTAATAGCCTGGAACAAAGCTCATACTCAGAAATGTCAAACATAATGAAAAAAGAAGAATCAGAAGAGAGAAAGTTGACCATAGGTGCTCCTCTGGGGCTGAGTCTTTCATGGTCTACAGGCCTATGTACAGCAGCCACACCTCAGCTCAGGGAGCCATACCACTACAAGACGCAATGGAGGTGCTATCCATCAAAAGAAAACCTCTTGATAAACAGCCGAGTGTCAGTGCTTTTTGGCAGCACAAGATAACAGTTTTATTACCGGAGCTTGGCCAGAAACCTTTCTTTTCCTTTCCGCTTTACAGTCTAAAAATGTTGAAAGATGGGGACCTGCCATTATTAAAGTTTCTGCCAACAGGGGACAGAACCAATGTGTCCCATTTCATTTTAACAACAATGATGACGACAACGATAATAATAAAAGAACCTCAAGATGTATCTCTGGGAATAAGATGGCAAATTCAATAGCAGCAACAGTCAGAAAAAGGAAGTTAGAAAACAAAGGGGAATTATAGCAGGGACAGTACAAATGGTTCTGAAAATTCATAATATTTAATTTTTTAACTCCGTGTTTTCAGCCCTCTTACCCATCTGAAATGTTGGTCTTTGGGGAAAGCAGTTGCCACAGATTTTGCCTGATTCATGACTTAGAGAAACTTTATGCTATCACCTCACAACATCCCAAGGGTATCTCTCCTGTAGAATTCTCTGATGTGATTGTTTGTTTGGATGTTTTTGTTCTCCCTTCTTTTACTATGAGTTGTATTTTTTTTGTTCTGTCCTCCTGTTCCCACATTCTCGTCAGCATTTTGCACAAGTTTTAACCCTTTCCTCAATTCATTAGGAATGCCAAACGGCAGTGATTCAAAGCCAGGGGATTTAAGCCCATCGGGTTCCTACAGTTTTTGTCCACAGCTCTACTGCCTTGTTAGAGATGTTCCTCAGACTTATGATGCTGCACTAAAGTTGAGTTGTGTTTTTAGGTTGTGATTGATTTTTGCCTGTTCTCCCAAATCCTTTTGCAATGTATTGACTCCTTTTTCACTCCTTCTCTAATTTAAGGATGTCAGAATCAAATTGAAAGCGGATATCTGATGAAAGCAGTCTTCCCAAATTTCATCAAAAACTCTAATTGTAAAGAATACACAGTAAAAAAAACAACAACAAATCCCAAGGGAGAAAGCATTTACACAAGAAACCCTTATTGTATGAAAAGGAGCAGTTCCACAGATTAATGGGCACGTAACAGATCTTTTTTCTGCTTTATGGCCATACTATATACTATTCTTTTTGGCTAGAAAAAAATAAAAAGAAGAAGAAGAAGAAGAGATGGGATTTATACCCCGTCCTTCACTACCCAAAGGAGTCTCGGAGTGGCTTATGATCTCCTTTCTCTTCCCCTCCCCACAACAGACACCCTGTGAGGTAGGTGGGGCTGAGAGAGCTCTGACAGAAACTGCTCTTTTTCAAGGACAGCTCTTGTCAGAACTATGGCTTGCCCAAAGTCATCCAACAGGTGCAAGTGGAGGGGTGGGGAATCAAACCCGGTTCTCCCAGATTAGAGTACCGCGCACTTAACCACTACACCAAACTGGCTCTAAGTAACATGGAATTACACACCAAACATATTTAAGCTAAATATGCAGGTTGAGCAGGGTGGAATGGAGAGACATTTCTAGGCTGCAATCATGCACACAATTAGACCTGACATAGGTGTGAATGATGGGTGGATTTAAAGGGCGTGATCAGACAACAACATCTGGGAAGCGCCCCACAGCTGTCAGCAACCCATTCTGCTCCACTGCAGAAGCAGAGTTAAAAGACACCAGGGGAAATCCAGTAGTTAATGAGTTGCAACGGGCCATGGATAGACTTTCCCATCTCTGATCGCTCCAGCTCACTCTCATGGTGTCAGGATGGTCTGATCAGGCCATCCCGACTCCGTGCCATTTTTTGTTCCCCTTTTGCAGTATGCGCATAATTGCAAACTCCATAGGGAGCCCTTGGTGCAGAGGTGTGATTCATCGATCCCTTGGTTAAGCACATGGGGGGGAAATGGCACAAAAAAACCCACTTACCCGCAGTTGCATCTGATCATGCAACTGCAGGTCAAATTCCTCCAGAGGAAATAGCCTTACTTCCCCCCTGTTTTTTCTGGCGTGCGTGACCGCAACCCTAGAAAGACTTTAGAATCTGCAATATTTAAGTCAGGCTGTGGTTGGACTTCTTCACATTTCATCATTTCTTTCTGTTACTTCAGACAGTCACCAACTTTTTAGTCTTGTTTCTGTGTTTCCATTCCAGCAAAGCTAGTGCAACCAATGGAAGACATTAGCAATGACTAAACTGAGTTTCAGTGCATTCAGTGATGCTTAGTCACAACAAACTTTCACTGGATTAGAGCTGAGTGTACAGAACAAGCATTTACTAGAAAGCTCATGTTTCCATGAGGCGATGAGCAACTGAACATGAGTAAACCACTTCCAAAGTCTTTCTAATATTCATATGAGAATGAGTGAACTATGAAGCCTGTAATTCAGTACCACCGTGAAGAAACTGAATACATATAAAAGTAATCACCAGGCCACTGTAAAAGGTAGAAGAGTGGTGATATGTGCTGTTATTTATTTATTTACTTTTAACCCATGTTCCTCCATGCAATTGTGGACTAAAAGTGGTTTACGGTATATTCCCCCCCCCCTAAAAAAAAGGCACAACAGAACATTTTCTATCCCAAGTTAACATCAAATCCACCACCATCTAATGTATGGTGAGCAGAGGGGGCACAGAAAGTTAGTAGCAGTTCTGCCCTCGATGGCAACATTCTCTCCCCAGGCTGGCAGGCAGGTACTCATTTGTAGTGGTTAGAGTGTCAGATTAGGGCCTGGGGCAACAGGATTCAACTCCTGTGCTAAGCTGCTTTGCGTCCCAATTAGGGAGAAAAATCAGGATATAAAAATAAATAAATAATTGGCTGAATCCCCCCCCCCCCCACATGCGGCGGGTTTTTAGAGCTTGCATGGGGCGGGGAGGAACATGAGCCAAAAGGCAGGAGTTTAAGGGCTCTTGGCTCTCATTTCAAATGTCTTGCTTACTTTTTTGTTGTTGCTTTAAAAAAATACTATATACTATCAAAATATACTATATATATTTAAGGTCCTTCCCCCCATGTGGCTTTGTATCCTCATCATGTAGAACAGTGTGATAAATATATACTAAATAAACAAATAAGTATAAATTGTAAAACACTAGAATTCCTGGTCATCCATGGCAAAGAACAAAGTAAGATGAATTTCTGCAGGGCCACAGCTGTGATGAAGTCAGTGGATGCACCACCTCTCACAAAGCAGAAATTAAAAAGAAAAAGGCTTTAAAAATTGTCTATTTCCAAGGAATGAGATCTTGTTTTTCAAAGCTCCATTGGCTATTAGTACCCCCCCCCCACCGTGGTAGCGCCCCAAACACTCCCCATCTGACCTTGGTGATCCCTTTGCTGATCCATGCTACCTCATGACAACTGGGGGGATTAACAGGCCAACCAAGGTGGCACAATCCAATCTAAGAACTATTATTAGATGTATGCAAAATCCTGGGCAAACATTAAAAATCACAAGGAAATTAACCCTGTACCACATGGAAAATGGTATTAACGGGTTAGTGTTAGATTTGTGTTTTCCATCTCTCATACTTAGATTTGCAGTGGCCATCCCAGCAGACATGCAGATGTGTCTTTAAAGAACTCATAGAACTTAGAGACAAGCAAATTTCTACCTTATTTCCTGAGAATGAGGCCCATAGTCTAAGCCTTGGAAAATACTAGTTATGAATGTCTGCCATCGGCATGCAACCTCAGGCATCAAGTATTACATTATTATTAGAGTTTGAGGTATAACAGCTCAGAGCTAGCACCAAGTAACTAGATGGGATAGAGGTAGTCATTACTCTTCAATGTCTCTGAAGACAGAAAGGACCAGACAGCAAATTCATTCACAAATATGTCCCATTGTATTACAACAGTCTTGCTTCTCTTAGTAACCATAGGAGAAATGGGACTGCTAGAGAAGACAACCCTGATCAGAAAAACTTGCTAAGTTTTCAAATATCAAATATTTTTGGCCTGACTTTATCTTGACATTTAGTGGGTTAAAAATATTAATATGGTAAGATGGTACAGCAGCTACGAGGGTCACCCCAACGAGTAATAAGTTCTTGGTGTACGACTACTGCACGCACCTGGTTTTTTAATATGTCCAGTGATAAATCATTCATACAGAGAAATTGTGCTTAGCTCCAATGACAAAGGACACAGATCTCAGAATAAAGGGAAAGGCTTTACTGCATGGATTATAGGAGAAGAATAATTAAAACAAAATGATATGGTTGCAAATGGTGCAAGATTTTAGAGTAAAGATTTTAAAGTACAAGGTTGAACCTTGGATTCTAAGCCTTGACTCCGTGTCCATTGCAGAGGTGGTCCTTCATTGTACATTGCTTTCCTCCGGTACTAATGTGACTGGCATCTCATTGCTAGATGTTGATCTTCCATGAGCAGAAGCTCCATATGTCAGAGGAACATGCTCCCACAGCAGAAAACCTCCCCCAGGTGTGTGTGGGGGAGAGGGGAGCACAGCACAAGTGGAAGCAAGGCTTAGAATCCAAGCCAAAAAAAGCACAGTGCAAGTGGAAGACTTAGGATCTAAGTCAAAATAACACTGAATAAGTGGAATAAATTACACAACATAACCTTAGTCCTCAAATACAAATATCACAGTTGGGGGGGGGGATAGAAAAAGGTAGGAACTTGTCTTTGGCGGAATATGTATGCTTCAACAAAGATTAGCTAAGCACTTCTAAACAGAACTTAAGCAGCAATTTCCATGCAACTCATGCATATGTACTTTAGGATGCACATATGCATTGCATCTGCTTTGTATTCTCCAAGAATGCATTATGTGAGTATCACATACATGGAGATAATAAGTGGTGTAGCGCTTATCATGTTGGACAAGAACCAAGGCAACCTTTGTTCAGATTTTGCTCAGGCATGAAGCTCAAGTGGTAGCCTTGTGCCAGTCATCAACCCTTCCATGCCTCAGGGGGTTGTGGTACGGATAAAATGGGAAGGGGAGAATCTGTATGCTGCCCCAAGCTCCTTTGATTGGACTGCCTAAAACATGCAGGAGATCAAGCTTTGCATTGTTGCTGATGCTTAAATCTTGGACACAGCACTTCCAGGTCCATTTAACCTGGAAGTGCCATAAGGCAATTCTTATTCTTTGGATCAAATAGCTAAAGTAAGCAGAAATCAGATACAGTGAAAGCAAGTGGTTAGAAGTTCAACAGTAATTATCAGTAGCATGTCATGTTGAACACCAAGGATGCACCTAGACAAAATGGGTGTGTGTGTATGATCTGCTCTCTAACAGTATCATCCTAAAACACTTTTAGTCCAATTGAGTAGGATTCTGAGTAGACCTGCTTAGGACTGATTACTTACAATGCATTCTTTTGCAGAGGCCAGCTGGTTTCACTAGGCTTAGACTAGAGTAGCTCTGCATAGGATTGCACTGTTATTTTTAAGTGCTTGAAGTATGGGAAGACCTGAATCAGATTGGGAGGAGGCAGGGCTAAATCACTTGTAATATGCTTTCTTGGTTTGCCAAAATCTTCCCCATGCTCACTCTGCTCTGATAGTGAGAATTTGATTATAAACTTTTTGCCAAGATTTTTTATGTACAGACTTCAGAATAGTATAGGGGAATATATTGCTTGTGACCAAACGGGATTCATACCCCAGAGAGACATAACTGATAATATTAGAAAGGCACTTAATGTTATACACCACAGCAAAGCCTCACCATCCTACGAATCCTGTATGCTTTCTTTGAACGAGGAGAAGGCGTTTGATTCTTTAGAGCATCAATATCTCTTTGGGCTTTTAAACTGCATGAATTTCGGGAATGGATTCATTACAGTAATTCATGCACTATATGCTACCCCATGACTTTATTTGAGAGTGAACGAGGCAAATTCATCTTTTATTACTATGGCTAGAGGTAGGAGACAAGGGTGCCCTCTGTCGCCACTCTTATTTGCACAGGCGGTGGAACCTCTTGCAAATTCGTTAAGAGAGGACCCTTTTTATGTTGGCATCTCTATAGGAAACAAAAAAATAAAAAATAGTCTTTTTGCAGACGATATGATCCTATTTGTATCCAACCCCAAAGTTTCTCTTCCATCAATAGAAAGGCATTTGGCCAGCTTTAGCCTAGTTTTGGGACTTCAGTTTAATACAGACAAAACCCTTCTATATCCAATTTACCTAACTAAAGACACTATAACCCATCTTAAAATTGACTTTTGTTATAAGTGGGTGACTTCATCATTTAGATATTTGGGAGTACAGATTCCCTTAAATTTGATGGATCTGGTACAGGTGAACCACATAAAGATGTCTAAACAAATCCATGATCTGTTACATCAATGGAATTACTTACATCTCACCCTCTTGGAGCGAATCAGTGGTGAAATCTCTTATTCTTCCGAAAACGATTTTACAGGCAGGGCTGTCTCAATTCATTCTGCTGCCCCAAGTGGGTAGTATGGGAGGACAGCCTCATGGGAACAGGTATGTTTTCCTCCACCCCTGACATATGTTGATTTGGGGATATCCAGTGGCAATTAAGGTAGAAAAGCACCTCCTCCTATGCCATGTCTTCTGGGTTCCAAGGGTCTGGAAAGTGGTTCCATAGCCAGTTACAGGGTTGCCAACTCTGGGTTGAGAAACACCTGTAGATTTGAGGGGTACAGCCTGGGGAGGGCAGGGCTTGGTGTGCGGTGGGACCTCAGCAGGGTATAATTCCATAGAGTCCAGTGCCCAAAGCAGCCATTTTCTCCAGGAGAACTAATCTTCGAGATCTCCAGGTGCTGCCTGGAGGCTGGCAATACTAAGGGGAGGGCCAGACATGTAGATTTGAGGGGTAGAGCCTGGGGAGGGCAGGGTTTGGGGTGTGGAGGGACCTCAGCAGGGTATAATTCCTTAGAGTCCATTGCCCAAAGCAGCCATTTTCTCCAGGAGAACTGATCTTGGAGATCTCCAGGTGCTGTCTGGAGGCTGGCAATACTAAAGGGAGGGCCAGACCTGTAGATTTGAGGGGCAGAGCCTGAAGAGGGCAGAGTTTGGGGTGTGGAGGGATCTCAGCAGGGTATAATGCCACAGAGTCCACTGCCCAAAGCAGCCATTGTAATAGCTGGGAAATTTTCTGTAGGGGAAATGCTGTGCTGTGGCTGGGGAACACAATGATTTCTTGGAGATCTCCAGGCCCCACAGGGAAATTGGCAACTCCAGTGACCGTTTAAGGGAAGATTGGGATATGTATTTTACCTCAGGACACATTCTATGACTCCCAACAGCAACAGCCCTGGAAGCCACCCTGATCCTATGGGGAGGGTGGGGTATAAATGTGAATAATAAATAAATAAATATAAATATAAACAGCAAACTGTTTAGAATATTAGAGGCAAAGGCCAATCAGGCCACATATGCAAATGACCTCTGTGTTCCAACTGGCTATTGGGGGGAGAGGAACAGCAAACAGTTTAGAATATTGGAGGCAAGACTCAGGCAACACAGCCAGTGGATTGGGACAGCTTCTGAGTGACAGATCAGGGAGCGAAGTGATTTGGGAGCGTGTAGAATGTTCAGGAGAGTCCATGACCAAAACAGAATTATTACATAGAGAGATTAGCCAGAGCTTCAGAAAACCATAATGAACAAAGTTTATTTTAAAATATACTTATGTTTTAAATAAAGTAATTTCCCTGTAGATCCTACAATTGTATAACTAAAAACACACCTTGGATACATACTAGGAAAAATATTAAAATGCTTTTGTGCAAGAAAACTAAGCTTTGATAACATTAAAGATCTGTGTACATATATGTTGGCAGTGTAATTAACACAGCAATGGGTTTAACCTTCTCTGAAACTCTCTCCTGGCACCCGTACCTTACATAATTAAAAGCTGCTACTATGAAGAATTTGGGGGCTCTACTGAAGTTCTACTTTTCTAAGGGAGGAGGCATGGTAGACCCAGTTCTTAAACTGTATCGGAGTGAGATAATTCCAGCCATTCTATATGGATCAGAGATCTGGGGCTGGGGAGATCAGATATTGTCCTCATTAGAAATAGTACAGAATTATTTTATGAGGCGGATTCTCGCCTTGCCAAGGGGTGCGCCAGTGGCATTAATGAGGGCTGAACTGGGAATTACCTTGTTGAATGCCAGAGTCAATGTCAGAATTCTATCCTATTGGAGAAAATGTTTAGAACGACCCCAGGATTCCCTGGGGGGGTTAAGTTTTAGTTTGCACCTGAAAGCCTCCAAGAGATTAGGTGACCAGTTAGCCTCAATTCAATTGAAATTTTCAATTCCTGATGATCTATTAAGGAATAAAACCCAAGCACGGGAACTGAAGGAATGGGTGTTCAAAAAGGATGGGCTTATGGATCAGGATGTGATGGCACATTGTCTTACGGCACCATTATTCAAGTTTTTTAAAAAGGGATCACTGTAGGTCCCTGTATTTAGAGAAGTTAACCAGCCTGGAATTAAGATCAGCTTTAACAGTTTTAAGATTTCAATCCATGCCCTCAGTGATCAGGACTGGATGTTTCTTTGGTATCCCTGCCCCCCTTGTGATATGGGGGAAGTTGATGATATTGTACATTATATTCTGAGATGCCCATGGCATGAAGCCCTTAGGCTAAAGTACATCATCCCTATTATTTTGCAGTGTAATGGACTCTCCGATCTGGATCTCATCAAATTTTTACTCTCAGACCTTGACCACTATGTCTCTAGCAGAATGGCGTTATTTGCCTTAGCAACAAGGAAAATTAGAATGAGTTTAGTATTTAACGCAAAGTAGAAGAAGTATAGGCGTATACTGATAGTCTACATTACCATTTTATGACCTGTTGTCTTATGTTATGGCCTATGGCTAAGACAATATACTATGCTTCACAGCAATGATGCAAAGCCTGATTAAAGAGTACATAAAGGTTTACTTATGAACTAATGTACTTGATAGGAAAGAGGAGAGAGAGAGAGAGGTTCCTAACTACATCTCTAGCTGAGAGAGAGAAGAGACTGAATAACTTCTGAGGAGGGAGGAAATTGCCCTAAGAGCAGCAATCTGGAGACAGACAAGGAATGACACTGAACAGGAGAGAGAAGGCACTGGCCTCACTATCCTATCGAATTGTCTTCTTGTTGCCCCCTTAGGGTCTTCTTCTCTTCTTTGTACACTAGATACCGCCTTTTCCAACAATATATAAAGAGTGATGAAACAAACGATTGCTTCAGGTTTGTGAAATTAATATGTGTATCAATGTGCTTAAAATAGACCTATAAATTCATGATCTCTGAAAGGTTCACTGAATTAATATCTTTCATATTTATTATTGAGTACTTGAGTTCTGCAGAGCTCTGCTAACTTTGTATCACCCTGTTAACCAACCACTGACATTAGAATAATAAGCCAAATAACTAGCTTTTACAACACTTCAAAAAAGATCTTTTGAATGGTAAATGAATAGAAAGTCAATGAAATAAAGACTAAAATACTGAAAATATTAAGAAACAGATCATTTGAAATTTCTGATGTTGCTTCAGTGGCTCTGAATAACTATCAATACTGTAATAAGAAACTAAAAATAAAATTGCAATAAAAATAACATACATAACCTTTCCCCATAAAGTCACTTTATATCTGCCTTCAGCCAATAATTGAAGATTAGCACGTACAATACTGACAAAGATATGATACCTAGTTTTCAGTAGGTTTGGAAAGATGGAGTTCTTAAGTGTAGTGGAGCAAATACAAACTATTTACTTTAGCAAAATTAAGACACTTTTAAGAGTATTTGTCATAGCAAACTTACAGCACAATCCATACACTGGCATAAGGGGCATTAACACCGGCACAAGTTGTATTCCGGTGTTCCACTGGCACAGCTGCGGGCAGACTGATGTTGCAAATCTCTGTGCCAGCATCAATGTGGGCATTCTGTGGGGTGTGACACCAGTTAGGTAGCTCCTAAAGCATCTCCAGTGTGGGAATGCCCCCCAGAACAGGTACAAAATTGACATAAATGTCAGTGTAGTCCGATGGTGGCCATGGTAATTCCAAATTCACCCCCCCCACACACACAAACATAGCTGCAGCCATGCCTATGGGAACCCAGTAGCTCAGGACACCAAACAAGTGTGCACCCAATCAACACACACACCCTGCAGCCACCCCACCCCTCCTCAGCACCCAATCATCAGCTCCACCCTACAAATGGTTCCAGGAGGATGCCCCACAACTGTAGAGCTAGATTGCATGGCACAGAATGCTGTCTGACAACTCCCTGCCATGCAGATTTAAAGTGAGCACACACACATCTTGGTGGCAGGCAAAACACAGACAGAGCTCCTAGCATTACTAGACAAGCGCTTGTGGGGAATACACCACATAAGGAACAAAGTCCACTCTGTGGCTGACCTCTCCCAGATTTTGACCCACACAGGATCCCTCCACCAGGATCCCATGGGGCAGCCATATACGAACAGGTAAGCAAGGCTCCCATCCCCCAACCCCAAACACTGCCCCTGAAGTGGCAACAGGTTGCATTGGACAGGGCATCTCCCTGCCCCGAACCCAACAGCTGAGGGGGGCAAGCTGCAGGCCCCCAAATGTACATTGATCCCACCCAGCAGGTGGGTAGGGGTGTTGGGGCCTGCCCAAGGCAGCTGCCAGGGGAAGGGGGCAACAGTGACACCTGTGTACTAGGCTGCTCACCTTGCCCATTGGCCTCCCCCCCCCACAAAACCTTTCATTAATGTGGCAGACTTGTGGAGATTTCTGAGAAAGTGCAATATTACACCACCTGCAGTATGCCAGCCGGGCATCTTATTCACTATCTGGCACTATCAGCCCATAACTGGACACATATGAAAATACACACATGCCCTTTGATTACCACTGTCTGAGACAACTAGTGCACATCACTATGTGGGTCCATCTTGCTCAGGTCAATGAAAGGAGAAATGTAATTTTATTCCAGTATAGAGATGCACATGGTAACCATACTGGAACTGTTGATTCTAGAAGTAAAAGATCCAAGAGACCTAACTTTAGAATGTTAACTCTGTTAACAATCTGTTAACAATCTGGCCCCTGTAAACAAGACTTTGACTTTACGGTCCTTTGACACTAATATTCTGTGCTATCCCCAGGCAGCCAGTGAGGATAATCTGGAAGAAGCAATTTTGTGAGTTGCAACTTTCCTTTCTAAAGGTCTGAATTTCAAGGCTGTCTTGATCTGTCTGAGATATGAATCAAAGGTCACCTGTAATTCCCCAATTTTCCCATTTTCTCACAATCTATGGCATAGATTCCTATTATCTGAACAATTTGGCCCCTGACATGTTTGGATCTCATTGTATTTATGATCCTTTTAGCAGACAGCCTCATGTAAAATTATAGAGTCTTCCAGGAAAGTATATTTTATTTCAAATCTAATAATTAAATCAGGAGGGTCAATGAGCCTTAGTCAATTTCAGGTCATTATTAAGTGTTCCTTGAATACTTCATGGAGACAGCTGGAAGTGCAGTCAGTATCATTTATCAGTAACCCAGTTAGTGGCTGGCTCATTTCCCTTTCTTCTGCTTTGTGTGTGTGAATGTGTGTGTGTGTGTGTCCTTGTCCTCTAGGGAAAAAAAGGACAAAAGACAATACTCTTGGTCAAGCCCTGATAAATCAATAACTTAATGCAGTTAGTTACACTTACTTAGTGCAGTTAATACTTCGAGCTTTTTAGAGTTTCCTTGTATTTACTTCTTTATTCCCACGTCAGCTGTTAAAGAACATTCTCATTTTCCACATCAAAGCCACAGGAGCTATTTTGTAACACAAACCCAGCAGAGGAACACCAAAAGACTGAAGTGAATAAGCATGCAAACGGTGCTTGTTTAGCTTTGCCCATAGGATTTACATTTACATTTACCCTATTGAACGTCCTCGAATAATTTAACTGCTTCTCCCAGCACTGCAGAAAGAAAGCCCACTCTGTTCCCCCCCTTAAAATTGCATGTCCAAAGCAACTTCCCTTAAATTAAATGGCATTCAGCAAGTAGTAGAATAATCAAGAGAACTGCAAACTTTCAGAAACAAAGCTATAAAGCTACTTGAGCTGTGCCTCAAGCAAGACTCCAGAAATGAATGGCTCTCAACTTGGTATGTGGGAAAGCAGCTGTAGGCAGCCCAGCTCAGTCTAACCAGAGTAAAGTGGGAGAGCCAACCTAACATTGGACTGGGGCAGAAGGGTTGATCCTTAACGAGGATATCAGCTTCTTTTGTTGTTGTTCAGTTGCACAGTCGAGCCTTGTTTCTGAAAGTTTGCAGTTCTCTTGATTATTCTACTACTTGCTGAATGCCATTTAATGCCCATGGACCACATCATGCCAGGCCCTCCTGTCCTTCGTCGTCCTCCAGAGTTTGCTCAACTTCATGTTCGCTGCATCGATAACACTGTCTAAGGATTTCAGCCTTTGTCATCCCCTTCTTCTTTTTCCTTCAAACTTTCCCAGAATCAGGGTCTTCTCCAGTGAGTACTCCTTTCTCATTTGGTAACCAAAGTATTTGAGCTTCAGCTTCAATATCTGGCCTTCCAGGGAACACTTAGGAGGGTTGATTTCTTTTAGGATTGACTGATTTGATCTCCTTGCAGTCTTAAGAGCCTTCTCCAGCACCATAATTCGAAAGCATCTATGTCACACACAAAAAACAAACAAACAAAACTCCCATCCTCTTTTGGTTTGTGACAGGCACAAAGTCAGCTTGTTTGCCAATCTCTCTTGCCCTCATGCAGACAATGAAGTCAAAGGCTTACTGCTTCCAGAAGTCTTCAGCCAACCTCCAGTTTGCTATAACATTGGAATGCAGACACCTGGGCCAACTGGCATTGGTTTTCTCCGTATAAAACATTATTCTAAACTAAATTATAGTTTGAAATGCAAGTTTGTAGAGAGGAAATTAACTGGCCATGATGTTTTATGCTTGAATCATAACCAGATTAGATTATAGTAATGTGTGTTTATTGTAAAGTTTGTTGTCAGCAAGCTGCCATTCTGTTTTCTGTGACCTCTGTGTACATATCCTTTCCCTGTTGCACCCGGCTTGGTTTCTATCATCCTGCTCCTGCGTTGGAATGCAAAAGATAACTGCTGGAGGTTGTGTGGGGGAGAAGATGCTGTAATGCTTGCCTATTGCTTTTCTCATGAGTACTGCACCTGTGTTTTGTCTGATGTTCTGCCTGGTTCCCATAGACTGGGCGCGCAACCGTTTCCTTAGCCCGCCAGCGGGAAAGCTATTCATTGGATCTGTATCTGTTTGAAGTTCCTTTATTATGCTTGACCTAACTGTGTATCCCCAGTTCTAACAAAGAACGTGTTTGAGTATGTCTTCAACGCTTTGAAATAAATTTTGCTTTTCTTGAAAACGTGGATTTATTCTCGATGCTTGGGGATCCAACATATTGTTAGAACTCCCTTTTTCCTATCGTTCCGAATCTGGCAAGATCATGAGCGGAATTGAGGGAAATCTACCTAACACGGAGGGGGACTCAGGATCGGTCCCACAAACCTCCGCGTCTTTGGTGTTCACGACTGCAGCCTCGATGGAGGGTGCCGTGGGGGGAGCGATTCCCCGCCTGCCTGCACATCTGTCCTGGCCGCCTCCGACCCCTTCGCACTGGGGTCCGCGGAAGACTCACCAGCAGGATGACTGGACTATGTACAACACCCAGGGCACCCGTGAGGTGTACTCCCGTCGGGGGAGCGGATTACGTGAGAGTCTGTTTGACAAGGGATTGTTCCCGGAGCCGGGGTCTACCTCGGAGAAGGGGAGTCCCAAGCAGGACCTCGAGGAGTGGATGTTCGAGCCGTCGGGACCGCGAGGCCACGCAGAAGATGAGGAGGGCACCGGAGCCTTCCAAACGGAAGAGGACTATGACCCACCCCCGGACTACCGCCCTCGGGACCCCATCCCGGAGGAAACTACCGGGGAACGACTAGCAGAACTGGAAGACTCGGTGAGAGACTTGTTGCGGGCATTCCAGGATGTGATGGAAGGTCTGCCGGGAATGATGGACGTTAGAATGGCTAATTTCCTTGACGCACACGCCGCGCAGCAACAAGTTGCTCCTGCACCGGGATTGCCCACGCCGCCGATGCCTGCTCAACCGCTGATGGGACCACCGCTGCAAGCACCGGGAGTTCCCGCGCAGCAGGTGCCTGTCCAGCCGCCGGTGAGACCGCCTCAGCAAGTGCCTGTGCAACAGCCGATGCCGGGGGGTCCGCCGGTGCCGGGTCTGCCGCC